>NW_027397086.1:718953-730054 GCF_003265705.2 Callorhinus ursinus
CTGCCTGGAAAATGTCAGAGTTTTCCAAATGGCCTCAGGCAACTCTCCCTCCAGTCTCCAGCCAAGGTCAGGGTCTGAGTGGTGTCCTCAGGGACTGGGGCTGCCGCTCTGATTGATGATGCCGTCCACCTCCCAGCCCTCACTCAGACCAGCCCCAGGAGAGCTGACACAGCGCTGGTCTGGCTGAGAGAGTTCTGGGAGGACAGAGCACCGCCCACAGAGGCCCCTTTCCTCTTAGACCCCTCAGGACCCTTCCAGAGACACACCCAGGGCGACACAAAGGGGAGAGTGTGTGTGCGTGTGTGCAGAGTTGTTGGTGCCCGGCCCAGAGCCCCTTTATGGGAGCACCCCCCCCAGTGTTGTGTTGGCATAGTCACAGCTCACGGCCACCCACTTTCTGTACTGGGGGACTGACTGCAGCCCCCCAAGGCAGCATGAGGCCACTGACTGCCTGATTGGAAGCTGTCCCTTGCCTCACGATGCGGTTTATGCTCCAGAGCCCCCACAGTGGACCAGGCTGATGGAGGACATCGGTGCTGGGCCTTCCGCACACCCCCCATCCCAATTCCCTCACTACCTCAGCAAATGCATGCCCGAACCCCTGTCTCAGTATCTGCTTCTTATGAGGGAACCAGACCAAAGGGCTGTGTGTGCACGTGTGTGCACATGTGTGTGTGCACATGTGTGTCTGTGTGTTTGGGGGTATCTTACTGCGGTGCCTTTGTATTTTAACACTGGGAGGAGGAGGAGGAGGAGGAGGAGGAGGAGGAGGCCACCATTGTTTACAAATTGCAGCCAGCAGGTACTGTTTGTCTAGCGGTGGGTCCACACTCAGCTGAAGGGAGAGGCAGCTCCCGTGCGGGAAAGAGGTGGCTTGAGACAGCAAGGCCTGGACACCGGGGCCTAATGCTGGAATCCCTTGTCCTCGTCGTGGGCAGTGTTGGGGGCGGGGGAGGGCGGCTGCAGCCGAGAGAGGGAGGGTGTCAGTCTCTCTGGCCTCAGTGGACTCGGGGGGCGGGGGGACCCAGATGCTGGGTGGGGAGAGCCAATAGCTTAGGAACTGGTAAGTCTGCGTGAAACAGAAAACCCCAATTCCAGTGTTTTAATCACATCAGGATTGATTTTTTTTTCACACATGAAGAAGTGCAGAGGTTGGCAAGCAGGCCTGGTGTGCTTGGCTCTGCTAGTTCCTCAGCTCCACCATCCTGAGAAGGACACCCTCACACCCAGGGTTGCCAGATGGCCCCTCCCTCACTTCTGCTGCCTGAGCACCAGGGGGAGGGGCAAGAGAGCAGGGCCAGGGCCCCAAACCGGGCCAACTAAAGCTGGGTGGGGAGTAGGGAGGGGAGGGGCTTTTAAGGAACTTTCTAGAAGCCCCATCCATCACTCCTGCTTAGATTTCAGTGGCCAGAACTATGTCACATGCCCACTCTTATATACAGGGAGCCCCCCAGGGTGTCTTACTTTCACTGGGGTTCTGCTGGTAAGGAGGAACTGTGAAGAAGCCACTGGGGGCCTGATGGAATGCACTTCCTTTAGGGGTTGGGAGCTGACCCCTGCAACCTGGTGCTGGGGATGGGAACTGAGAGAGGCCAGCAGGGTTGGCCTTTGGCCTTGACAAGCCTTGAATCCTGTTTCATATCCAGTTGTAGCTTCCCTCTTCCCGTGCTGTATTGTAATCTCGTCCTCAAGGCCAAGTTCTGTTGACCTGGGTCTTAGCCTTGCTTTGGGGATTTGAGGGTAGGGGAGGCAGGTCTAAACCCAGTCTGGAAAGTGGCTGCAGGTGCCAGGAGGTAACCGCAGGTGGGGGCCGTAGGAGCAGCTAGGAGCCAGAACTGACCCATGGGGCTGAGAATCTTTGGGAGAAACCTGGACCTTCCAGAGTAAGTGGTGGTGGTGGTGGGGGAATATGAGTACCCAAGGGCAGGAGAGACGCAGGGGACCCTCCCATGGCACGGGGCCTCAGCTGATAGACCCCATTCTTCAGAGTGTCCTCTCGCAACTCCCAGGCCGCCCCTGGGTCTCCGTGGCCACCCCCGGTGTGATCTTTGGGAGGGAAAGGAGAAGGAGACGGTGGTGGGCTGTGCATTCCATCTAGGGATTCCAGACACTGGGCCCGAGGCTGGGGGTCCCCCAGGTCTGAGAGACACATCCATCCCGACTTGTAAATCACCAGTCAGTTCCCTTGGACCTCTCAGCAATGATACCAGTGTCCACCATGTGCTTTTAAATTCAAGGACAGCTGAGGAAAAGTGCCAATAAACTTTGCATTTTCTTTTTTTTAAGAGACAGGAGGGAGGCAACAGTCTGGGGAGGCTGCTAACATGTGGGTACCCCCTACCAAGGGCTTAGAGGGCTCTGCTAATCACACCTGCCAGGAGGAGGGCTGCCCAATCTCACTCACAGACCTGGGGAAGTGGTGGCCCTCACCGGTGAAAGTTTCTCCAAGGCTACTTTGTGGGCTCCTCTTTAAACTCCAAACCCGCGGGGTGTAAATGAACACAGAAAACAGGCCCCGGAGGCAGCAGTGAGCAGACTCTTTACTCCGTTGACTCTTTACTCACTCCGTCGGATAATACACCATCAACCACCTGTAGCGGCTCATGTCCTCCTTACAGGGGACGGTTAATACAAACAAAAATAGTTCTCTACAAAACAGTTTCCAGCCCTCCCAATCCTCCTTCCCAACTCCCTCCCCCAGACGGTGAGTTCCTTGGTCACCAGGCCTCACGGAGTCCGGTGGGTCGCAAAGGAAAACAAAGAAAGGAGAGTTGTAGGCAACTGGACCTCCGGGTCCGCAGGCCGGTGGTAAGCCAGGGACAGGTGCAGGGGGTGTCCTTGACAGTCGCGTGCGTGCGTGTGTGTGTGTGTGTGTGTGTGTGTGTGTGTATGTGTGTGTGTATGTGTGTGTATGTGTTGGGAGGCGGGACCTGGAGGTGTTGAGGTGAGCGGCGTTTCTCCCCACCCCCCGTCTCACCGCCAGCAAAAAAAAAAAAAAAAAAAAGGGGGGGGGGGGGGGGGGAAAAAAAAAAAAAAACTAAGACCCAAATCGCAGGCTGCTGGGGCCAGAGCCGCACAGCGCCCCCTGCGGCGGCGGAGGGCAGTGCCGGGGCGGGGGCGGGGGCCACGGACCGCGGCGGGGGGAGGCGGGAGGACTCTGCTGAGTAGCACCTGGGAGCAGCTCGGGCCGCACCCTTCTCGCCGCCCGGCCTCGGACGCCGGCCCCCGAACCCCCGAACCCCCGAGCCCCCCGGGCCCCCGGGCGCAGGGTCTTCCGGGCCGCGCTCAGCAGCCCAGGCGGGCGGCCAGCCCCAGCAGCAGCAGGCAGCCGAGCAGGGTGGCGGGGCGCGGGGCGGCCCCGGGCGCGCGGTCGCAGTCCAGGCCGCCGTCCTCCGCGGCGGGGTCGCAGCGGGGCTGCTCGCAGCGCACGCCTGTGTAGCCGCTCGGGCAGGCGCAGCGCTGGTTCTGCACGCAGGTGCCGCCGTTCTGGCAGAGCAGCTGATCGTCGTCGCACACGTTGGCTGCAGGGCGGAGGGGCAGTTAACGCGGGCGGTGGCCCAGTCCACCCCCCTCGCTGGAGCTTCTGCGACTGAGACGGACCGAGGGATGCTGGAGGCTCAGGGCGCACTTGGTGCGAAACGCCCCTGCGTGGATGGGGACAGTGGCCGGGCGAGACCTGGCCCCTGTCTTTTTTCCCGCCACTGCCCCTGGCTCTCCCCGCTCCCGGCCCACTGGCGTTGGGGACGCACCTGCGCTCTCTTCTCTGGAGCTTTGCACCTGCTAGTCCATGTGCCTGGAGCGCCCTTCCACCCTCCTCCAGAGGCTAGCGACCACTCGTCCTTTCTGTCTCGCCAGGCCATCATTTCCTCGGACAGCCTCCCTTCCTCCCCCCATCCTCCTTCTCCGCAAACCTGCCCTCGTCAGCCAAATCCCACCAACCGCCAGCTCCACCTTTGCCTCCAGCTCCCTTCTCAACCAACCCCCAGATCCGCCGCCTCCTGGTTCCCACCTGGCACCAGCCCTAAATTCCTGTCGCATCAGGCCCCGCCCACCGCCCCGGATCCCGCCCCTGGCCCCACCCACGACCCAAAGCCCCGCCTCTGGCGGCGCCTGTCCCCGCCCACAGTCCCGGCCCCGCCCCCTCGCCCGCCCGTCGCTCCACCCACGACCCCAGCCCCGCCTCTGGCGGCGCCAGCCCCCGCCCCGTGCCCCGCCCCGCAGCAGCAGGCTCCGCCCGCCGGGCGCGCACTCACGGTAGCAGCCCTGGCGCCAATAGTGCGTGGGGAGGCAGTCGTCGCACTTGGGTCCCGCTGCGCCCTCGCGGCACTCGCAGAAGCCGGTCTCGTTGCACCGGTCGTGCACGGAGCCGATCTGGTTGCAGTTACACTCTGGACGGACACGTGCAGGGCGTGCGGTCAGGGCGGCCTGTGGGCATCCTCTGCACGGACCCCCACCCCGCCCGGCCCCTCATCCCTCCAGCAGGCTCCCCGCAATCCCCCGGTGATGCACCCCACACCATGTCCACGTGAGCCCACGGCTGCCCGAGGGTCCACATATCGAGGGAAGACTGTACTGTCTTGGTTCTCTAGCATCCATTACCCCCTCCCTCTCCCTGGCCCCGGCGCTCTGTGGCCTAGGGCCGCCCCAACCCCTCTCTGGACCTCAGTCTCGGTCTGTGTAACTGGAGGCAGCGCGGATCCTTCCCAGCTCCAAAGGGCTGTAAGATTATTGACAGTTGGGAGGAGCTTCATCAGAGGCGGGGCATCTGGGCGGAGGGTGGGGCAGTAGTCCGCATCTGCATCTCCTCTCCAGGGCGGGTGGAGGAGCAGCCCAGAAGCCTCCAGCTTCTCCCTAACCCCTTCCCAGCTGGTTTCCTGGGGCCTCTGCTGTGTGGGAGGGGGCAAGTGTCCCCACTCTGGGACTCCTTGGAGCCCAGAGCTGGGCCCAGGTTAGGAGGCAGAGAGAGGCAAGGAAAGAAAAAGGATATTGGGAGGCGGGAATGCCTCTACTCGGATCCGGAGGCCCCACCCTGTCCCTGCAGCTAGCTGGTGTGACATGGGCAGCACAGTTCTGTTTGGTTCACTTTAGAGTTGATGGAATTATCTGAAGGCCGATGCCGTGATCAGACGGACAGCTGCAGCCTTGTGGGCAGCCCCTCCTCTGTGAAGTCAGAGCTGACCTGGTGGGTGGAGGATGGGCAGTGGGGTGCCAAGGGGGTTGGGCACCCTAGGGCTGAGCTTTGACCTCCACCGGAGACAGAGGCAGGGGTGGTGGGCAGCCCTTCCAGGCTGGTGGGTGTTGGCCGAGGCCATGGGTTTGGCCTTTCGGGATGGCCAGCTCCGGCCCGGGTCCAGGGCCCCCCCGGATTGCTTCTCTACCCCAAAGCCAGTCCGAGTGCCCACTGGGTCTTACAAGCTGGGCCTCTGCTTATAAAGCATTAGAAGAACTTCACTGGAAGAAAAGCTTCAGCCACAAAAAAGGAGTTGAAAACCTTTGATCTAATCCACTTCCCCATTTTACAAGTGGGGAAACTGAGGCACACAGCAAGCTCTAGAACCAGTCTTTGACTCTAACTAGTGGCTCTGAATTCCCAGCGTCTGTGGGGATGACCGAAGGGGGAGGTTATTAATAGAGCAGATTCCAGAAGATTCTGTCCTTCGAGACGCCCAGCTGAAATGGGCCCCGGAAATGAAATTCCCCCTGGGGTTCCCCGGGGCCTGATGACTCCAGGGTCTCCGGACTGCGCCCCGCCCCCGGCGCCCACGCCCCGCTCCCGGCGCCCGCGCCCAGCCCCGCCCCCGCGCCCAGTCCGGGCGCCTCACCTATGCACACGTTCTCGTCGTCCAGCTCGGCGGAGCCGTTGCGGTAGTAGCCCAGACGGCAGTGCTGGCAGTGCTGGCCTCGCGTGTTGTGCTTGCAGCTGACGCAGGTCACCACGTTTAGGAAGTCGATGTAGCTGCAGCGGTTGGAGTGGCCATAGCACTCACAGTCTGGGCCGGCCGAGCGTGAGAAACACCACGGGTCAGTGAGCCAAGGCAGACTGTGCCTTCCTGCCACCCCCTGCACCGTGTATTGGGGGAAACTGAGGCACGGGGCGAGGACAGACCAGCCCCAGGACATGCAGGGAAGGTGCCACGGGCCTCCAACACTTCTGTACCATCTGGGAGGAGGCAGGCGTGCCACCTTTGAGCTGGAGCGGGGACCAGTGTAGGCCCAGCCCCCAAGTTCCCACGTGGCCCTGGGGACAGGAACCCTGGGAGGGCCAGTGGACAGCCCCTGCCTGGCGGGGTGCCAGGGTGACGTGCTCTCCGAAGGATGCCTGCGCGATGCCGGGGCGATGGGAAATGATTCATGCAGGGAGGATGGGTCATGCGGCCAGTGTGAACTCAGGAAGGACAGTGCCTGGGGTCATGGCGCTCACCACTGTACCCCCAGTGACTCAGTGAAGGATAGATGCATGCACGGGTGCTGGGCAGATGGAATGGGCCAGGAGCTTCCTCCACATGCTGCTTTGGAAGATGCTGGGAAGGAAAACGCCCACCTGCTGGACCTTTTATTATTAGTCTGAGCTGTTCTGCAAATTTGATTGGCACCAGAGGGCCTCCTCTTGCACAACCCTGAGAATGAATGCCATCTTAGGGTCTGTGCCCCGGGCATCTCGTTTTGCCTCCTGATCGTCTTGGCCTGGCTTCTGACTCTTACTGCCCACACACGGCTCTGGCTCCACGCCGAGGACAGGGGTCTCTGTGCCGTCCCGCTGTCCCCTGCAGCCACCCCCCCCCGCCCCGCCCCAGCTCCAGGGACTGGGGGAGTCCCATGACGGCCAGGGAAGCCATCCTGAAGGCATTGGGGCTTCACTCCCTGCCTCCACGAAGGCGGCCATCCCTTGGTGTCCCTCCTAAGGGGCTGAACATCTCCTTGAACAGGAAAGTCAATGTGGCTGCCCTTGAACAGGAAGGACGCTGGCCACCCTCCCGAAACGCCATCTGTGTATCTCTAGAGGACCCAACCTCCCTTTGTGATGGGAGAGGAAGGAATTGACGAGGCCTTGGTGGTCAAGGGCATGAGAGACCTTGGAGAAACGAGCCTCGGAGCTGTGCCCAGGAGGAGACAGCGGGCATGCCACACCTTGGGCCTCCTGGACCTGCCCCCTTCACCTGTCCCTCCAGGAACAATGAGAAGGTGAGGCATCCAAATGTCTCAAGGAGTAGTGGCAGTGACCTCCGTGTCCCAGCTCTTGCTTCAACCGAGACGAGCCCCCCTGGGCCACACCTCCCAGGGGGGCCAGGACAGGCTATTTCTGGTTGCTGCTCTGCCTACCCCGGGCCTGCCCACTGTGCTTCTGACTCATACCTGCTCCCAGCTCCCTTGGGGAGGAAGAACTGAGGGAAGAGAGGCTCAGTTTCACCTTGACCCAGCTACTCCGGGAGGGTTTTCTGAGCCAGGCGTGGGTCCTCCGTCCTGCATCATTGCTTTCCAGCGGAGGTGAGGGTAGAGGTGCTGGAGGGGGGCTGGTCCGGCCCGGGGCCTTCCTCTTACCTTGGAACTCTTCAATGGGCACCACTTGAGCCGATTTGGGCTTGAGCTGGAAAGGTTTGGAGGCCGGGGCAGGGGCAAGGGCAGTGGCGGAGGTGCCCACAGCTTGGAGAGATGAGAAATAAACTTTGTCGCCATGGTCCAGCTGCCCAGAGCGGGCTGTCCGGGCCCAGGGAAGGCCCAACAAAGGCTTCCACCGTGCCCTGGGCATGCTCCGGGGCAGCCTTGTCACCTGCTCAGTTGTGAGGGGACACAGCACATCCAGGAGCATGCAGAAACTGCCCTGCCTTTGGTGCCCCCTTTGGAGACCACTTAACACACTCAGCTAGATTAATTCTCCCAAATTACTTCTCTAACCCCAGCATCCCCTGACAGCATGCAAGGTGCTTTGCTGAAACGGAGTGATTTTTTTTTTTTTTTTTTTTGGTAATGACTGCAGACGTCACTTTGCTCTCCCTTCTCCTCTCCAAACTCCCGTGAGCATCAAATCCAGAGCATGGACCTGGCGTCCAAGGCTTTGGCTTCTCCCTTTCTGAAGCGTCCCCCGCTGCTCCAGCCAAAGTGAGTCCTTTACTATTCACAGATTCCCTGCTTGCCGGTGTTGTGAGCCACGAGAACAGACTGCGCCTGCCTTCCACGTCAGAACCCACCGGGGCCTGGCCCCACCTTTATGAGTGAGCATGACACTGTCCGGGCAGCAGAGTGGGCTTGGTGTCCCTCTGGGAGCCTGTGGTGCCCTAGTCGGTCCAGGGCAGGGGAGAGATGGTTCCAGAGGCTCCATCACCAGGGAGGACACCCAACTCGAGACCCTCAGCAATTGTGGGTCCAGTTCCAGAAGTGCCTGCCAGCAGAGGGCGCTGAGAACCCCGCTCACTGCTCACGGAGGGGCCCGAGGTGTGGGGCTGGGGTTGTTGTCCAAGCAGGCATTAGGACTAATGTCCAGGGAGCGGGTGAGCTGGGATGGAAACAACCTCCCTTCCCGGAGAGTCAGACAAGGCCCTGTGTGCTTCCTGTGCATGTCCGTCTCTGGCTACAACGAGCCCACGTGTGTCTCCTCCTGCCGCCGTGGGAGACTGAGGCTCCGGGCTAGGTATCAGTACCTTGTACGATGCCCCCTGCCCTGCTCACTGCCACCCCACCATCAAGCCTCTGCCCTAGCTGGTCCTGCACCTGGAATGCACTGTCTTCTTTCATCTGCCCATAGCCAGCCCCACGGTCTCAGTCTGACTGCCGCCCAGCTCCTGCAGAAGTCCTGACTGACTCTGGGCTCCATCTCTGCCCCCCGGTGTCCTGTGGCTGACAGTGGCAGGACAGGGTTCCTGCTATCAGGGCAGAGTCTCCACTTGGCTCCAAAGCCCTTGGGGGGAGTGAAGGATTCATGGGAGTTGGGCCTGGCGATATCACACTGGGCATCTCTAAGAAGGTGAGAGTTGGGGTGGGGACAGGTAGAGCTCCAAGCCCCCCCCCAGCTCCCGTGGGCCCCCTCCCACCCCAGTCCCACCTGCTACCTCCACTAAAGAGGGAGGGGCCCGCGGTCTAAGGAGCTGTCTGGGGCGGGGGGTGGGGGGTCTAATGCCCGTGCAGACCCTCCCCCCATACCTTCTGCACTGGAGGGCGTCTGGGGCCAGGGGGAGCTCTCCCCAAGGGGGGCAGCGGTAGATGACCTGATCCACTCTTGGGGGAAAGAAGAGAAGAAACTCAGTTATGTGACAAGGTGGGGCTGGGGGGTCGTGGAGACACACTGAGGCATCACACACCCTTAGCAGCAGCAGCACAGTAAGAAGCGGCTCTGTCTACACTGGCCAAATAGAACTGGGTCCAAATCTACTGAAGAGACAGCATCTACTTTACTGCAGCCTGTGGAGGGCACACGTGGACTTGAAGCCAGATAAGGGGAGTGGGGAGAGCCTGAGAATCAGCATGCTTTGGGCTGTCCTTTCCTTGGTGGAACACCTGATTTATATGACTTTTCTGCTCTCCCTGTGTTGTCCCTGTTCCTACTGAGGGTAGACCTGGATCTGGTCCTGTGTCTGGGCCCAGACCTCTCTGTGCTGAAGTCCCTGGCTAATGACTGTAAAGGGGGACATGTGTCATCCAACGTGTCCAGAAGGGTCCTTGAAGGCTTCCTGTCCAATACCAATGCGGGGACCAGAGCCCCTCCACCATCTGGCCTACCCCCCCAACCCACGGTTAGGACCCACTTTCACCAGGGACCCCCATGTGAGTCAGCCCCCAGTGCCACAGAGCCTATCTCCAAGACTGACAGGACACAGAGCAGGGGAAGCGGGCTGGGCTGTCGAAGGCAAAGCACTGCTCTGTGCGCTGAATTTCAAAGGACAAACCCAGAGGGACAGGGGAGAAATCGGATTCTTTCCGCTTCTTAAAGGGATTACGCGCGATGCCGGTTGGTGGGGAGAAAAAGAAAATCTACCAGCTAAAAAGTGCAGGAGAATTTCCAGCTGGGAGCTGGGAGCCTTTGGACATCAAATTGACATTAATATGGTGCTCAATGAGGAGAAGAGGCTGCAGGACCCAAATTGGCAAGGGCTTAATTAGAGCCGCAATAAAACCCGCCCTGAAGGCTTTTTGCTTTGGAGCCTTTCTCCCACCACGCTCTGCGGGCAAGGATTAGGGGTCTCGAGCAGCTTTTCCTGCCCAGCAACCCCTGCCCTCCAGACAGCTTGACATTGGCAGGAGGGGGAAACATCTGGGTCAGAGGTTCACAGGCCCAGCTGGACTCTGGCCAAGGAGCTGAAGCACCTGTTGGGAGGCACGTTGGGGAGACTCAGGACCTTTCTGGGGGCTGGGATCTGGGGGCAAGAAAGACCCCTGGCTGGGCTCTCTGGGGCACGCTCAGGTGTGCGGGAAGAACATTCTCGCCACGGCCTGTGTCGTGTGCCAAGGCCAGATGGAGGCCCCGCCTGTTCCTTTGGAATCGGGGAGCTGCGCAAGCCGGGTCTTAAAGACGGCACCAGCTCACGACCTCTGAGGCTGTGGGGCGGCAGCACTGGGTGGCGGAGCCCGGAAGCTTGCCTCTGGAGTCGGTGAGCCCCGAGTTCGAATCCTGCCTGGGCGCCTTTGTAATCCTATTACCTTGAGCAGCTGCTTCTTTCTTTTTAAACAGCTTTATTGAAGTATAGTTTACACGCCATGAAACACAGCTGTTCCTTCCTAAGCCTTAACACCCTCACCTGTGGGACCAGGCACTAATGGCTCTATCCCTTGGAGCTGTGAGCCCGGGAGAAGTCCACACTCTGCCAACCCGAGAGATTGTCATTATTAGTGGGGGTCCAGGTACAAGGGGCCCAGGGCACAAGCTTCCGTTGCTAAGAGGAGTGATGTGGGCTACTCGGGTCGCTGGCTGTCGGAGCGCCCCATCTCGCCACTTGGGTCCTGGAGACCCTCACAATTCAAGCCCACCTTGCCTTGGCTCACTACCCTGGCCTTGGACTCTCCTTACCTCCCAACTGTGTGGCTTGCTTGCCCCACGCTGCTTGCACCAAAGCAGAAGCATTCAGGGTTCCTCCGTGTGTGTGTGTGTGTGTGTGTGTGTGTGTGTGTGTGT
>NW_027397086.1:730064-786132 GCF_003265705.2 Callorhinus ursinus
GTGTGTGTGTGTGTGTGTGTGTGTGTGTGTGTGTGTGTATGTGAGAGAGAGAGAGAGAGAGAGAGAGAGATAGGGCATCTGGTCTCCCACCCAGACGGGCCGCTGTTTGCACGCAGACACGGCACCCACCACAGCGGGTTTTGCTCTCATCTGTCTGTCACAGGCTCAGCCCCAAGAAGCACAGGCCAAAGCTCAGGCGGCTGGGCCAGCTTCTGTTCTGGCATTCCCAGTGCAGACCCATCCTTCACCCCAAAGAGGATCCCTGGGCCAGGAGGCTCCCCTGAAATCCCTGAGGCTCCTGACTAGCCCCTGCCTCCTGCAAATGCCTCCCGTGGAGAAGGGAGGAAGGCAGAAATAAAAAGAGCTGCGGTGGGTCACCGTCTGGGTCCCCCGGAGGAGTGAAAGATGGCGCAGGAACAAGGGGGACTTTTCCACGGCGTGCACCCAGGCGTGGAGAGGGCTGAGCCCCACTCCAGGCCAAGGTGGGGAGAGGCTGAGTGTGGATCCCTTCCCCAGCTGAAGGAGGGATCTCTGCCCCGTGGAGACCTGGTCTGCCCCTTCCGGGTCTGTGCACAGAGAGAGGAAATGTCATGGCTCTGACCAAGGAGTGAGGAGCCCCTGCCATCTCCTCTCTGCTGGGGCACACTGCTGAGGCACCCCTTCCCAGCTGGGACCAGGGAGAATTCCCCTGGACACACCCTCCTGGCACCCTCTGGGAAGAATGAGTCCTTTCAGACTCCTGGCATTTGCAGCGGGCAGGGACAGGTGAGTCCAGGGGGCCACCCAGCACCCCAGGCCTCGACTACACACCCGTCCTCCTTTGGAGGGGCATTAGAACCAGAGAGCAGGTGTTTCCAAGCCTGTCTGTCGCTGCAGACCCCTAAGAGTGGCTGCTCTGGCTGATGTGGGGCAGGAGAGGATGCTGGCCCTGGCCTGGCCCTGCCCCACACACCCAGCCCAGAAAAGCTCAGCAGTCCCGCTTCTAAACAGCCTGGGCCCAGAGGGGCCCTTCTGCCTTGCTGATCAGAGGAGTTCACCTTCTTGGCTAACGCTGCGCTGTCTACTCGCAGGGATCAGCTGCTGAGGAGGACCTGGAAGCAGAGCAATGGTGGGGGGTGTGGTGGGCCAGCTCCACAGGTCACTGAGGCAGGAGCTCCCCTGGGGGACAGGCTTTGGGTGAACTTCCTGTGGCCTCAGTGCCTCTGGGAACCTCCCCTTCCTTAGTCACCCTGTCCTCTCGGCCATGCTGGTCTCGGGACCCTCCTGAGCAGTGTTTTGGGAGGCAGGGGGAAGAAGCATCGAGGGGCATGAAGTGAGCCCCAGACCCCCTGGCTCGGGCCCGGTCACAGGAGGGCCTAGGCGTCCTCAAGGCCCTCAGTCCTACACTCTCGGCTCTAGGGTCTAATGTTCTCTAAGAGCCAAGCCCCAGCAGCAGGGCGCATGACACACAGAGGCAGGGACGTGGGGGGAAGTGGGGGAGAGCAGCGCAGCTGCGCTGTCCCTGGGCACCCACCTGTGGGCTGTGGGGTGCTGGGGGCCATGGGGGCCCGCCCAGTGGAAGTGGAGGGGGCAGGAGTGCTGGGGACCCCTCTCATGGCCACAGTGGCCAAAGGGGCCTTGGGGACGGGGTCTTTCCGGGGCCTGCCGACACCTGGCAAGAGACAAGAAAGGCAAGAGGGTGGGGAGTTGGCAGGTGTGGGGGCGGCGCAGAGAAGCCACTTCCGGCCTCACTGAGGGGGCCGGCATCCCCTCCCGGGTCCACCTGCCTCTGGCACCGTCTCTGCCCCCAAGTGTCCCAGCAGGGAGCAGCCCACGGTGGGCTGTGGCCCCCTCGAGCATTTCTGAAACATGAAGTGACCAGCGGCTACCTTTGACCCTGGCAAGTCATCTCCGGCTGACTCTCAAAGCTGACGGCAGAACCCACGGGGGATGGGGGACACGCGGGGGGGGGGCACATGGGGGGGTGGGGTACCGGAAGCACCTGCCTAGCCAGGGCCTGGTGCCGTGAACGCTGAGGACTTGGCAGCCTGCGGGTGCCCACGCCCAACCTCCCTCCCACGGTCTGCCCCCTCTGAGCTGGCCTGCAGGCAGCAGGATCCCGGCGCACCTGCCCCAGCCTCACGGGCACACAGGTGCAGGCTGCCCCGAGCCAGGCAAACCCCACAGTCGGGGGGACTTCTGCCCCTCTGGAGGGGAGGGAGGCATGGGGAGTTCACCCAGGGCTTGTGGGGGCCCTTTCCAAAGCAGCACTGACCAGGAAGCTCGAGGGGAGAAATGTGGGAGGCGTGGGCTGAGGGCCACAGCCCAGGGGACAGGAGGGAGCGGGGAGAGGTGACGAAGTGAATGGGGTGCAGTTGGAGTCGTGCACTGGGGGCCCCGGCGGCCTTCCCCAGGGTGGTGGACCCGGAGCGTACTTACTGCCAACAGCAGAGCCTGCAGCAGCACCTGGGGGGAGAGAAGGAGGGTCACAGGCCTCCCCGCGGAGAGGGGGGCGGTGACAGGGCTGGGGGAGGGAGACCTGGGGCCACGTGCGGGCTGACCCCCGTTTATCCAGTTTCATCCTCAGGGCTGCCCAGAGAGGGAGGGGCCGCCTTAGCCCATTTTGCAGATGGAGAAACTGTCTCAGAGCCATGACTGACCCCAGGGGACCTGCTGATAAGTGTCAGACACTCCACTGGGGGCTTCATATGCACCCTCGTCTTTGAGGTTAGACTCTCGGGCCCTCCCACGCAGGACAAGGAGGTGGGGGGCCTTTCTTCAGGGGGCACTGGAGGGCCAGAGGACAGGAGGGGCACCGCGACAGCGGCAGACGGGTTTCCTGGAGGCGCTGATGGAACTGGCCACGGAGAGAAACCACAGTGTGTGCTCCCATCTGCGGAGATGTGGATTTGGCCGAGTGACTCACTGAAACAGAAGCGTAGCCGCTCGCGCATGTGGAGCGCTCACTGTGTGCCAGGCACGTGCTAAGCGTGGCCCCCCACGCGGCCCATTTAGTCCTTGCCAAAGCCCGCAGGGGCTCTCGGGTCCTGCCTCTACGGCTCGGGGACACAGGGCTCGGGGTAAAATGACCGGCCCAGGGCCACGCAGCTGTGAGTGGAGGCCTTTCTGTGTGTGTCGCTGCCCCGGGGGGCTGAAGGAGGCCTATGGTCAGGGTTGACCGGAGTCCCAGGAGGGCAGGGTAAGAATCCTCAGTCCCAGAAGGAAGGAGCTGGTGCCAGCTTCCCCCTGAAGAAGAACAGAGGGTGAGGACGCCCCTCGGTGCCTGGGGTGGGGGTGTGGACAGCAGGCTACGTGGCACACAGACCGCCCCCGAGTGAGCCCAGGGGACGCCAGGGAGGCCCGGGACGATGATCTCACAGGGCCTTGTGTCAGGGGCGGGGGTTGGACTGGGTTAGGATTTGATTCTGAGGGTGCCGGGCGGGGGCACCCTGGTGAGGAGAGCCCTTTGCCTGCAGCGGGGAGGACGGGGAGGGGGGTCTAGCGGGGCTCGGGACGGGGGGGGGGGGGGGCCCCCTTGCAGCAATGAGGGGGGGGATGTGGGGACCGAGTGGGGGGCAGTGCAGAGGAGCGGCAAGGAGGGGCTAGCGTCAAGGGAGACCCCCACACTTGCAGCTTGGCCCCCTGGGTGTTGGTGCCATTACTGGGATGGGGACATGTGGGGGCAAAATTAACCTGGGACTTGTTTCTGTCTGTGTCTTGGGGGCCGTTTTCTCCTGTTGTCCTAGAGAAGGGGGGGTTCGCGTTAGGCTGAGGACACACAGCACCTCCAGCCTCATCTCTGCTCCGGGGGATTCCGGAGACACCCGTCCTTCCCGGGGTGGGGGACTCTGGAGAAGCAGGGACCAGCTCCAGGAGCTCCCCAGATGAAGGGGCTTCGCCTGCCCCTGCAGGACGGAGGGGAGAGGGTCCAGAGGCAAAGTCGGGTCTGTGCTCGCGTGCGGGTGTCTGTCCACGGCCGGCTGGACAGAGGGTGGGCACCGCGGGGTGGGGCCTGCAGTTCGGAGCTGGCCTGTGAGTCTGCCAGTGTCAGGAGACTTGGGCAGATCTTCCGGGAGGTGGGGCGGAGACCGGGGAGGAGGAGGCCCGCAGGACAGATGAAGGGAGGCCGACTGCCAGTCAGAGAGGGAGGCGACAGCCACTAAAGAAAGGGCTCCAACAAAGAGATGGGTGGGACACCCGGCGGGGAGGGAGCCGGCGGGGCGGCTGTCAGCGCCCAGAGCTCTGGGTGCCTTTGAAAGCCCAGAGTGCCGGGAGCGCCTGGCAAGTCACCCCTTCAAAGGCCTGTCGCCCGGCACAGGCATGACAGGCCTGTCATGGCCTCGCTGTGAGGCTTTCAGCTTTGATCAGCCTAAAGTCACATAAATCTTTCACGTCAGTGGAGGGAGGGTGTTAGTGGAGGGGCTCCCTCCCGCGAGGGTGCCCAGGCAGGTGGGTGGTCCCGGGGCAGGGGGCGGCCGCCCCGCTCTGGCTTTGGAACCGGGCCCAGGGCTGGCGCATCGCTCGCTGCTGGACCAGGGCTGCTGGGCCTCAGGTTGCTCCTCTAGAGAGCGGGGGGAATCCCTACTCCACCCGTGGGGCAGCTGTGAGGGCTAAGGGAGAAGCGATGTATCGAGGGCCTGGTGCAGCCTCTGCGGGAGAGCGGACAAGTGTCGGACCTCAGTGGCGTCGCTAGGGGGCTGGCCAGGGCGAGTCCTCCCGAGGTGCCAGCCCCAGCCCCTCCCCACGGCAGCTCGGGGGCTCCCTGGGATTTGTGATTTCATGAAAACATCCATGGACTATGCTGGAGGCCCCTGATGAGTGGGTCCCCCCAAAGGGTGTTCACAAGGCAGGCACGTGTGGGCACACCCCGAGGAGCACTCCCCTGGCACGGGAAGGCTGGGCGGGAAGAGGGGATGATGCAGAGAAAGGAGGCCGGGAGGCCAGAGGGGATCTCACACCAGGGCCTCGAAGGACCCCTCTGTAAAGTGGGATAAAAGAGACCCCCCTTCCAGGGGCAACTCTGAGGGTCAAGGGGGGCGGTGACCGCGCAGCACGCGGTGCCCATGTGGCAGGTTGTAAATGCCCCGTAAGTGCTGGTTATGAGGGATGGTGCTGCTGGAGTCAGGGGTCTCCGCCACCCCCCTCCCGGCACCCCGTGGTGCCTTCTCTCCAGCCTGCAGGGTCAAGCTGCGGAAGGACAGCAGGAAAGATGCTGAGCAGCTCATCTCTGGTTTCCCTTGGCGCCCGGGGCGGGAAGGGCAGCCTAGGTGTTGCAGGAGGCAGGTGCGCCGAGTAACAGGGGGTGTGAGTGTGCACACGTTGGCACGCACGTCTGCGCGTGTGCATGCTCGTGTGTGTGTGTGACCAGCGGGGGAGGCCGCAGCCTCACTGGCCGGGGCCGGGTCGAGGGGCGTACGTACACGCGTTGGGAGAGCCGTGGGGCAGCGGCAGGTAGGAGCCGGCGCGCCAGGACCGGGTGCGGAAGTTCCTCTTGCACTTGCTGCAGTCGGGGCCCGTGGTGTTGTGCTCACACTCACACTGCAGACTGCCCTCCCTCACGGAGCACAGGTTAGCGTGCAGGTTGCACTTGCACCTGGGGGGGGGGGACACAGAGGGCCAGAGAGGTCAGTGAACTCGTGGGCAGGTGGGCGCGGGAGGGTGACCCTGGAGGCCTCCCGTCCAACCTGCTAGGACTCTCCTTTGGGACAAAACCTCCCTGATCACCCTGCTCTTCAGAAAGCACCATTTCAACCCTTTCCCAGGATAAAGCTGCCCCTGCCGCCCGTCTCCTCCCCTGTCTGGCGGTGCCTGCAGCGTTCTCCGACATCCCAGGACAGGGTGACAAGGTGACCTTGACCAGACGCTGTGTCCTAATCACCTTTGCTCTTGACCGAGACAGGCTGACAGGCAGCAAGGGCTGCTCACCAGCCCTCCCTGTGTAGACCCGGCCCCGGCCCAGGGCCACCCCGCAGCTCTCAGCCTCGGCCCACACCCACACCCTTGAGGGCAGATGGAGAGAACCCCGACTCCCAAACCCCGTTGGTTCATCCACACATGTATTATTCATGCATTCATTCAAACATTTATAGGCAACTCATTATTCTGAAATCCGGCAAATAAAGGGAGGGAATCAAGCATGTCCTCTCTGTCCTGTGTCAACTGTACCTCTGAGTAACCAACTGTGGATGAGGGGATGTTTCTTTCTATAGAAGCATCCCAGCTAATAACCGAAGAGGGAAGGATTAGAAGGTCGCCATGTAGCAGCCCTCCCTTCGCCAGCGGCCCGAGGCTCTGAGCGGCAGCTGCCGGCCATCGCGCAGAGATGGCCGACCAATGGTAGGACACACGGCACCCCAACGTGGTCTCACCAAAACACACTGAACTTGAATCTGATCGAGCCTCCGCATCCGTCTGCGAAATCCCAGGGAATACGGGGGGCAGAGACACACAGAACAACAGCAGTGCGACGCAGTCAGCCCAGTCCGGACGGAGGGGACCCCAGGGGTGATGAGCCAGCTCTCTACCAGCTGAAGGGCAGGGGCAAAACCGATTGGGGGGGGGACCCAGATCAAGAGAAGCCTCAAGGGCATCAACCAGTTGCAGGGCGAGGACCTCATGTGGATCTTCAGTCAAACAACTTCTAAACTCAAATAAACCAATATTCATGAAACAATTGGAAATCCGAAGACTGACTGTATTTGATGATCTTAAATTAATGTTGACTAGACGTGGGGATGGTGGTGGGGTTACGTTTTTTAAAGTCCTTCTCCTTTCAAGATACACACTGAAGTATTTACAGATGAAATGAACTGGGGTCTGGGATTTGCTTCAGAATAACACGGGAAGGAAGGAGGCGGCGGGAGATGGGGTGAAACCAGAGAGGCCATGAGTTGATAGCCGCCCAAGTCGGGGGACAGGTAAATGGCAGTCCTCTTTTTGCGCGCATGTTGGAAGTCCTCCATAAGGGAAAGAGAGCAAGAGTGCTCTAGGTTCTGATACGGGAAGACGTCCAAAGTATACGGTCAATATTTATAAAAAGCAACTTGCAGAATAACGCGTTTAGTAGAATCCTGTTTTTGTTAAAACATGCAAAAACTATAGAGAGAGGTACGGTACCCGTTATGTGCCAGGCTCTGGGCTGGGGAGCAGATCGTGGAATGGTCAACACAGCTGGTGGGGTCCCTGCTCTGGCGGAGTATACAGTCTGTCTAGTAGGGCAAGGACTGAAACCAGTGATTGGGTTGAACCCGTGGAGCATGGGGACATGTTAGGGCAGTGAAGCCATTCCGTGTGACACGGTCATGGGGGAGGCAGGACACTGTGCATTGGTCCAAACCCACAGAGCTGACAACACTGAGAGGGACCCGTGATGTAACCTATGGGCTCTGGTCCACAGTAACACACCATTGCTCATCACCTGTAACGAAGTTACCACGCTGGTGCAAACAGTAATGAGGCGGGAGACAGGTACCCGGAGACAGGGGTATTGGCGACTCTCTCCACCATGGGCTCCAGCCTCTCTAAGCCTAAAACTGCTCCAAAACATGACGTCTATTAATTTGACAACAGTCATCGTGCAAATCTTTAACTAATGGCAATTGTTAGAGGTGCCCAAGCATCATACAGGAGAGGGAATCATGGGGGGTCTTAAGTTAGTCTTGGGGGAGCAGGATAGGCTTCCAGGAAGAACAGTTTTAAACTAAGGCCTGAAGGAGGATCAAGAGTTTGCCAGACAAGGAGGAGAGAACCTTCTGGAAAGCGGCAAGAACAGGAGGAGAGACCCCAGCCCCGCCCCTGAGGTCTGAGAGGAGGCCAGCCCAGGACACAGAGGCCGCTGGGAGGTTGGAGGCGGTCTGCCCTGGTGCATCGTTTACATCCCTGGGGCAGCTCCATGCAGAATGCCCTGTCTGGGGCGCCAGAGCCAGGGAGGGGAGGTCAGGGAGAAAGCTGGGCGTCGGCTGGCAGCAAAGAACAGAGGCCTGGGCTCGGGTGGAGGCACGGAGGCCAGCCTGTGGTATTCAGTTATGGCAGCCCCAGGCAGACTAATACATGCGTCTTCTGGTGACATTTAAAATACATATATCCACACCCAAATCACCAAGAGAAAATGTATCTGGGTATTAGCGTGATTGTCCTAGGTCAGGAAGGGATGGGCTGATACGTGGTTTTTATTTTCTTCTTTGTGACATTGCACATTTCCTACATTCTCTATCGTGAGCAGGTATTACGTGTATAAGCGGATGACAAATGTTATTTTAAACTGGGTGGTCAGGCCAGGGTGGGGAGGGTGGCTGGCTGCCGAGCTCACGCATGCCTTTCCTCTTGGAGGGGAGGTCCTCCAGGTCTCAGGGGGGCTGAGTGGGAAACCCTGCTCCAAGTCACACACCACCCGCGTTCGTGACTCGTTCTCGGGTCCAGGGATATCTCCCGAATTCTCCGGAAGGGAATTCTGCTGCAGACAAAGGCCCTGTCCTTGGTGTCAGCCTGTACTCTTTCTTGCTGTCCAGCCGCCACCACCCCTTCTCCCTACAGCCTGGGCCCTGACTGTGTGGAGAATCTACTGCAGCGCAGAGCTGGGCTCCATGGCGCCTGAGGAAGCCTGTTCACTCTTTCTCCGGAGTTCCAATCCACGGCCACATAGGCACAGTGGACCTGCCGTGTGCTCAGCTCTCGGAAAGGCACAGGGGGATGGGCAGGCACCTGTTGGCGCTGGTGACGCTTCTTCCTGGGGAAACTAGACCCCAGAGCTAGTCCTTGGCAAAGAGAGGTCCTGGGCTTAACCTTACTGGTCAGCACATATGATGCTTCCCTAATACCCTCACGCCCCCTCCCCGACCCCCACACGCACAGTGCCCATTGGCAGATCACAGGCTCTGACAAATCCTGCAGGAAAGAAACCTGTCTGACTTTGTCTAACAGAGCTTGTTTGCAAAATGAATTTGACCTCAGATTTTTTTTCCCTTCTGAATTCCTATTTAACATCCCACCGAGCAAGCTGGAGAGGAACACCCCAGCTATGTGGAACCAGGAATGTACTCCATGCCTCTGGCCCGAGGACGGGATATTTTTAGGTATCAGCTACATAAAGAAAAGATTGCCATCTCAACTCTGGGTGATAACACTGACCTTGGCTTGTTAAAAATGCATAAGGACCGGCTGAATCAGAGAAGCAGATTGTAATGATGGTAGTGGGGAGTCCGGGGTGTCAGAGATGGACAGGCCCATGGGGTCCAGGCTGGGGAGAAGCCAAGGCCGTGCAGCTAGTTACTCCAGACCCAAATTCCGATCCCGCTCTGCCCCAGTCCCCTGCTGGCCAGGCCCTCCCACAGGCCTCCTCTCCCAGAGGGTGTCCTGGCTTCTCCACCCTCTCTGGCTGAGCCCTGGAATGAGCCCGGTGTCTCCTCCACCAAGGAGAGAAGTTCCCTGTTGGGCACAGCTGCCAGGAGAAGCCCACATAGTGGGGGAAAGCCTCACCAGGGCTGGCACAGAAACGGAACCCAGTCAACGGAGGTGTTTCGTAGACTTCCTGACTTTGCAGGAGGGTCTGGGTGATGCTGCCTCTGTGTGCACAGGTGCACGGGGCTTGGCCTTTCTGGCTCTCTCCTTGTGCTCTCCTGCTCTCTTTCTCTCTAATCTCTCCAGGTCTCTCTGTCTCTCCCTCCCCATCTCTGTCCAGCATGTGTTCTGAGCTTGCTTTCCTCTGGACCCCGGCATATGCTGTTCCCTCCACCTGGAGCATGCTGCCAGGCCCCACCCCCGTCTCCTAAAGCGAACCCCTGGGGGAAGCGTCAGGTTTGAGGTCAAATGTCACTTCTGCAGGGGAAATTTTCACAATCCCTGCTCCGTCAGCCCCTGTTAGACCATCCCTCATCCCCAGTAAGCGTCGGCATTAGCACCGTCTCCCATGGTGGAGCGCATGATGTGACTGTTGGGAGATGCATGCGTGAACTATAAAACAATTTCGGGATTAGTATTTATTTTGAACACACAGTATTTTTTTTTAAAGTGACAATCTCATCAGACCCGGGATCTTAAAAATATTATTGCCTATGTGAGGCGATGAAGCATATTCACTTAAAGCAACTATTAAGCAAGTAAATTAATAATATGGGATATCCACATGCACGAGAATGAAGTCACACCATAAACAGAAATTAACTCAAAATGGATCGAAGACCTATACGTAAAAGCTGAAACTAGAAAAACGGAAACATACAGGCAAATCTCTGTGACTTTGGGTAAAGTGGTGGTTTCTTATCCAAGACGCCCAAAGCACAGACAACAGAAGGAAAAAAATGTATACACTGGATTTTATCAAAATTAAAAACCTGTGTGTGTCAAAGGCCACAGTCAAGAAAGTGAAAAGACAATTCATAGAATGGGAGAAAATGTTGCCACTTATATCGAGACTACATAATGAACTCCTGCACCTCAGTAATAAAAAACATAACCCAATTTTTAAAATGGTGAAAGGATCTGCATAGACCTTTCCTCTAGAAAGACACACACATGGCCAACAAGACCGTGACAAGATGCTCAGCATCATTAACCGTCAGCCAAATACAAATCAAAATTACTGCGAGTTACCCCTCCAGGTGCATCTTAGGATGGTTATCAAAAACACAGATAATAACAAGCGTTGGCAAGGATGTAGGGAAACTGAAACCCTTATACGCTCCTGGTGGGAAGGTAAAATGGTGCAGTTGCTTTGGGAGGCAGTCTGGAGGTTCCTCGCAAGACCCAACACGGAGTTAATCCAGCAACAACACGTGACGCAGCGATCCCGCCCGGAGTAGGTATACACCCAGGAGAAACGAGAGCCACGCCCACACACAACATGTGTGCATGGATGTTCACAACAGGCGCCTTCACAGTAGCCGAAAAGTAGAAACAACCCAAGTGTTCATCAACAGAAAAGCAGAATACATACAGTGGAATATTATTGGGCCATAAAAGGGAATGGAGTCGTGACACCTGCTACAGCATGGATGAACCCGGAAAGGATGATGTTAAGCAAACAAATAAGCCAGACACCAAAGGGCAAATGCTGTTTGATTCCATTTATAGGAAATGTCCAGATTAGGCAAATCCACAGAGACAGAAAGTAGATTAGTGGTTGCCGGCGGCTGGGGGGAGGAGGGCAGGGATCCTTTTTAAGGTGATGAAAATGTTCAAAAGCCCGACTGTGGGGATGGGTGCATGCATCTGTGAGTAGATTAAAGCCATTGAACTGTACACTTTAAATGGGTGTGTTGCGTGGGATGTAAATTATACCTCAGTAAGCTGTTAAATGAATGAATGATAATTGGGATATGGGAAAGTCGTGAAGGGGTTACCTAAGTGACAGGGTTTTATTATAATCTCTCTCCTAGAAATCTTCAGAGGTTTGTTTTACTCTTTCTATCAACCTATCACTCTGTACCTTAAAGAAGGTTGCTGGCTGAGTATGGTTGACACGTGGCACCATTCTGAGAGCTCCATGAAAGAGCACACGGGCCTTTCCCGGCAATCCTATGAACGACATACCGTTATTATAGCCATTGAGCAGATGGGGAAACTGAGGCCCGGGATGGGGAAGTGAACTGCCTGAGTCCCCCCAGCCGGGAAGGGGCAGAAGCCAGGACTTGAATCAAGGCAGCCCCAATGTCGGAGCTCACACTCGATGCCTGAACTCCCTGGTGGCCAGTGGGGGTGGGGGTACCATGGAGCTCCAGAGTCCCAGTTTTGTCACCTGCTCACCCCAAGGCTGTCATGAGAATCGGTGGCCTCGGGCACCCGTGAGTGAGGGAATAAATGAATGGACAAAGTAATGCACCTGCCACATGACTATCCGCGCACATAGAGTGGCCGAAGCCAAGGCCCCCGCACACAGCAGCCACAATCCAGGCTCTGTGCCCCTTCCTCCTGCCCTTCCTGGTGATGGCAAGATGGTTGCCCTGGCGCCTGGTCACACCAGCCTGGGATGGGGATGTTTGGCCTCCTGCTGTGTGACCTCAGGAAGGTTGCAGAACCTCCCACGGCTCAGTTTCCAATCTGTAAAATAGGATAGCAGTGGCACCTGCCCCCTAGGGTTGTTGTACGACGTAACTGGGCTATGGTCTATGAAGGACTTGCTCAAATGCATAGAAGCGCTTCACAAATGTTAGCGTCCTGTTGGTTTCCTCATTCCTTAGACTTCTGAGCTCCTGGAGACAGGGATCTTGAGAGCCTTTCAGGAATGAATGCGCCAGCTCTTCACAAGAGCCTCATGAAGGGTATATTATTATCATCTCCATTTTATAGGTAAGGAAATGAGGTACAGAGAAGGGAAGTGAGTTGCCCAAGGCCACACAGCTAGCGAGCCCCTCTTTAGGAAGGGCCGCGAGCAGGCAGGGGGCCGTGGCCTGGAGAGTGTCGGGGCTGGCTGCCAGGCAGACACGGGCCCAGAGGAGAGCAACCCACCCACAGTCCCCCAGACGCAGGCACGTCCCTCCCCGCCCTCCCTCAGGCTGCCTGCTGTCCATCTGGGATTTCTCTTCGCCATTCCAGAAGGCCCTTGGGAGATGAAATAAATAAAAAAACAAGCAAGCATATATCAATAATTTATTGAGCACTCATATGTGGACAGGCGCTGTGCAACGTGCATTGTTAACCGAGTCCATGAGAAAACCCAGAAGGCACACTCCCCCAACGCTGCAGGTGAGGATGCTAGAGTCTAGTGGGTCACGTGATAGTAACTCACTCCAGGTCTCTGGGTGGTGTGGATAGGTGGGGTTTGAACTCAGGGCTGTTGGGTGCTCGAGGTGGACCTCATAGCCGCTTTCCCACCTCACGGCTCTTGGAGCTTGCCTTCTGCTGACAGCACAGAGGTGACCAAGGCCAGGGGAGGGGACACAAAGCTGTGCCCCTGCCCATAGCCTTCGCAATTCTGAGGCCTGGCCTTGGCCCAGGAAACGGGCAGCCAGAGGAGAAAGAAGCCCCTTTGCCACCTTCCCTCCCAGCACTAGCTTCTGCCTGTGTGCAGACCTGGGTGGGTGGTTGCCCCGCCAGCCCGAATGTTTCTCCTGCATCCAGGGGATCAATTTTCCCAAGGAATTGCTTTTTGAATTTGACCTTTGGGAACCATCAATCTCACCAGAAAACCATCACCTGAGCCACCTGACCCTGCTACACAGCACCTTCCAGCCCATCCATCAGGAAGCATTATTTGATAATGAACAGGGACAGTGTGAGGCCGGCCAGCCCCAGGCAGCCTGCCACGGGCTGGCGGACGCTCCCAGCCCACCCGGACCTGCTGCCCCTCCCACCCCGGCCCCATCTCAGAGTCCCAGGCTTTAAGTCCTATTGACACAGCAGGAGCAGCTCCCTGAGAGAGAGAGAGAGAGGGAGAAGGAGGGACGGGGGGGGGGGGGGGGGGGAGAGGTGCTGAGTCAGCAGCCAGACTCTCGCCCCGGCCCTGCTCCTAATTTGCTGGGTGACCTTCTCTGGGACTCAGACCTTTCCTTTGCAACTTGCAAGGGTTGAATTACATCTGGGATTTTCAATTTTGCTATTTCATTGTTCGCAAGTGCCTGACACACTGCCTGGCCCACAGTGGGCTCTCGCTGTCTGCTGAATGAGTGAGAGAGACCATGGCAGCACCGGGCGCAGAGCGGCTGCCCGGGGAACAGGCAGGCGGTGTCACGGCTGGAGCGGCGTCTGGTGGCATCGGGGAACAGGCAGGCGGTGTCACGGCTGGAGCGGCGTCTGGTGGCAGGTGGCCAGCCTCAGGGCATTAGTCTCCCTTCTGACGGGCCGTTGGGAGGGCGGGGCACCGTTACGTGGGGGGCACTGCCCGGGGTCCAGCATAGATCGAGCACTGCACAGATTGCCAACAGCCGAGAGGTCACGGAGGTGGGAGTGGGGGTTCCTAGGAGTAAAGACTGGCCTTACCCTTACCTGGCAGCCCCCAGGTGCCCAGCCCGAGACAGGCCCCCTCGTCTGTCAACATCCGACCCCAGAACCTGTCCGTGACCAGCAGCTCCCAGATCAGCTTGCCTGCCCTCCAGGCCCTGGGGGGTCCCCACCGGGGAACACACACACTGTCATCCCAGAGCCACTTTCCTGAGGAGACAGATCTGGCAAATAAAAATATAGGGTGCCTGCTTAAATTTGAATTTCAGGTAAACAATGAATAGGTTTTTAGTATAAGTATATCCCATGACCTATGTGGGACATACTTATACTAAAAAATTTTGTTGTTTAGGGCGCCTGGGTGGCTCAGTTGGTTAAGCGACTGCCTTCGGCTCAGGTCATGATCCTGGAGTCCCGGGATCGAGTCCCACATCGGGCTCCCTGCTCAGCAGGGAGTCTGCTTCTCCCTCTGACCCTCTTCCCTCTCGTGCTCTCTATCTCTCAAATAAATAAATAAAATCTTTAAAAAAAAAAAAAATTTTGTTGTTTATCTGAAATTCAAATTTACCTGGGCATTTTCTCTGGCAGCCTCACCTGCCACCCCTGCTTGTGAACATGGCTGGTCATGGCCTTCCAACCCAACCCCTGACCCCTCTTGAGGCCTGGCATGGGCTGTACCCCCTTGCCCACTAGAAGCTGGCCCTGCTGCCCGCCCTCCAGACAGAGGGCCTCAGCCCCCTTCTCAAGTCAGTGAGTCCCTAATGAGCCCCCGGGGACAGCAACTGTCTGCAGGCGGGGCCAGGCCTCACCTCCAGGGGAAGGCCATCCCAGACAACCGCAGTTCTCGGGGACCGTGCTCTGCTCCTGCCAAGAGGCGACTGGCACGCCGACATCACCCCCTCCTGTCCACCTGCGGGGCCTGGCCAGGGCCTCGGCAGCCGCACGACTGTGGGGACCACAGGGCCACCAGCCCCGGCCAGGCCAGAGCGTGCCCTGCCCTGCAGGGAGGGCGGGTGGCGCCCAGGAGCTGCCCGCGGGAGCGCCATCTGGCCGCGGGCCTGGCACCAGGGCTCCACGAAAATCGTGAGCGGGCCCTTCCCTCCTTGGGGCGAGAGGAGCGGGTGTTTGGAGCGCCTCCCAGACAGGAGGGCGGCAGGAATGTAGGTCAATGCCTGGCAGCCGGAAAGAGTGATGTCATCGCTCCTGGGCAGGAGGGGGGCGATGAAAGAGAGAGAGAGAGAGAGAGAGAGAGAGAGAGGCGGGTGCTGGAGCCCGCAGGGAGGAGGGGCCCAGGGCTGGCTCCCCTCCAAGGTCAAACCCACCAGGATTTCAGGACATTCACAGGGACCCCTTGGACATGGGGCACTCAAGGGGGCTCAGGGGAGAGCCCAGGGCCCTGGTGGTTCTTGGTAACGCATCCCCTCTGCCTGGCGCCCCCCCCAGCTGGCCGCTGGTCTGTGTGTGGAACGGAGAGTGGACTTGCGTGTTCCCGACACCCTGAAGGCTGGAGCTGCCGGGGACAAGCGACTATTTTTAAGCAGCCGTGGTATCTGCCCATTTCTCTGCCAGATAGAGCCTGTTCCTTTGGGTAAAGGTGGTTCTGTTTTCCGGGAGACATTTCAATGGGCTGCTGGGTTTAGAGGGAAGCTCACCCCAAGCCTGTGCTGGCCTGGACGCGGCGGCTCAAGAGGGAGGACACAGGCTCTGCAGGACGAGGGAGACGGTGACAGCCCCAAGGGAACTTCCCTCGTGGAGGGGCTCCCGCTTCAGGGCTGGGGTCTGCACTCCAAGGAGGGAGGTTGCGGCCTTGGGAGGGGGCTGGGGCTCCCTGGGCGGGGGCTTCCCCTCCCAGCCAGCAGGTGGCCATGGAAATGGCTAGGTCTCAAGGTGCTGCTGGCCAAAGGTCATCTTTGAGGTGTTCTTTCTCTCCCCATAGGGAACGCCATGGCCTGGGGGCCTCAGGCCTTTTTGGGTGGGGGGGGGAGGAAGGGAGAGGACTGTCCTTGGCTGGGGCTCAGCAGTGTGGAGGGATGGGCAGCCGTTGCAGAAGCAAGCAATGGTCAGGAGGAAAGCTTAGGGATCTAGCTGGATCGAGAGTTGACAAGAGACCAGCAGGACACAGTAGGCACGGTGGGAAGGGGAACCCAGTAAAATGCTGGACTTTTCCAGTGAACTGGTGGAAGGGGACAGGGCTGGGTACAGGAGGGAGGGAAGGGGGCTCCCGGGTGCCGGGGACCACAGAAGGTAGGACCTCGGCAGCGAGGGGTCTGGCTCTCTCAGGGTAATGTGGATAAATGCTGGCGGCCACTCCTCCTGGAACGCGGTCAGGCCGGCAATTGAGTTCATTGGCTAAATCAAATTTGGGCTTCTGTGCGAAGTCCTTTTATATTAAGTGCTTTAACGTACATCACCTCCTCCAGACTACTGATAAATCTTATTACCCATTATGAAGCCAGAGGCCGCCTCCCAGCCACCAGGAGAGGCCGGTGGAAGGGAGCTGGTGGGTCCGAGTATGTGGCTTGGGGACAGTGGGTATGGCCAGGGAGGGCCTGGAAAGGCCACCGCCTCCCCTCCACCGCCCAAGCCTGGCCAGGCCGTTGACGGAAGCCAGATCCGTGTCTCCCCCCAACCTCGTGAGAGGCCCTGGCGCCCTGGAGGGAGGGCCAGGCCCAGATGATCGGCGTTGCTGGGTGCGATGGTGGAGGGGTGAGCAGCAACAGGGTGGGTGTTAGCAAGCCCAACTGGCTTGGCCTCCCTGCCTCTGAGCTGCTAACACGCCACTCCTTTCCTGCTCTGCAAGGAGCTACTGATGGTAAGCTCGTTTGCTCATGGATGAATGAGCGAAAGAATTCAATAAACACACAGCATGCCCACCTGGTCCCCGGTGCCAGCCTCACTGGGCGAACAAGCTAGACCCGACTCAGCTCAGCACCTGGGCCGGGGCCGGGGGCAAGGGTTCAGAGGTGTCCATGCGTGGCCGCCGTGGCTGCGACAGAGAGTGGGACTGCCACACTCCGTGAGGGCCAGAGTGGGGCACAGAGGGGTGGCTGCCCAGGTCTCCAGTCTTGGGGAGCCCCAGACAGGCCGTTTGAGCCAAGCCCGAGGGAGGAAGAACCTGCCAGACAGGAGGGCAGGGAGGGCTGGGTTGTGCTCCAGGCAGAAGGAACAGCCCAGAGGCAAGTCAAAGGGACCCACCGTCCGGGCCACAGGTCTGCGAGGCCTCAGAGCCCGGGCTGCCAAAGGAGGGGAGAGCAGAGCTGCAGAGCGTGCACTTGATTCTAGGGGCGGTGGGAAGCCACTGAGGGGAAGGGACATGGCTGGACTTGTGTCTGGGAAAAAAGCCTCTGCACGGAAGGGGCAAGACTAAAGAGAGAAGCCAGTCATCTCCCCAGATGAAATCCTGGCGCTGGTGGTGCCACTCTCTGGGGGGCAGGAGGGTGACGGGAGTCCATGTAAGGAAGCTGCTCAGGCCGGGAGTGAGGTGGGAGGGCTGGGTAGGAATCCAGAGGGAGGGCACGGCCCCGCAGAGTGGCAAGAGGCCTCCAGGATCCCAAGCTCAGAATGGGCAACTCCGAATGGGGGAGAAGCCCCCAGATTCCCCAAGTCCCGGACAGCCAAGCCAAGGCCCCTAGTGGACGCTGGGCTCCCGCTGAGGCCTCAGGGCATCCTACAGCCCCCAGTCTGTGAGTCTGTGAGCAGCATGCACGCGATGTTTCAGCGAGTGATGTGTTAAGTGACAGGTGTTTGTGGAAGCGGATTTCTGCCCGTGTGTGTGTGTCGGGGGGGGCAGGTACACACACACACGTGTGTGGGGGTGATGGCAGGGGGGTAACAGGGAAGGGAGCAGTGGTAAATCGAACCCGTGCTTGATACGGGGCGACATGCCAGCGAGCCTCCAGAAGGACCCCCACCCCCACTCCGCTCCCTCTGCTGCGGAGGCCAAGGCCTGAGAATAGGCTCAAATCGATCTGCCTGCCCCCTGACTCTCATTGCCCCTCCATGGCCCTGTCTGTCCTGCCCACTGCCCACGCCTCCAGGTCTTGCAGGTCACAAAGCAGGGGGGCAGGGCACAGAGCCTGCTGGGGCCTGGAGTTCGTGCGTGGGGTGCCGCCAGGCTGTGGGGGCTGTACTCCTTGCTACACCACTGGTGATCACATTGTCCTCCCGAGTCACTCGGGCTGCGTGGCACGTCCTTTCCTGCCCGCCAGCTGACTAATGAACGGGGTGGGGACCGTACCGGAGGGGGATGAGACCCAGAGCTTCCTCTTGGCTGGAGAGGGTCCCCCTAGTGAGCGACACACACCTGCGAATGAGGTCTGTGTTCAGGTGAGTGAAAACCGACTCCTTCCAAATAACAAGGATGCCCACTTCTTGCTCACCCGCGGCGCGTGGGGCGTTGAGCTAATGTGCAGGTGCTCGGATGATCCTTACAATAGTGGGATCCCATTTTACAGGTGGGGAAATGGGGGAGACTTGCCTTGGGCCAGAACCTTGCAAAGGAAGGAGTCAGATGCAAATGTAGGCTTCCCTTTGACACCAAGAGCCCTGTTACCACAGAGAGACCTCTTGGAGCCTCGGGGAGGGTGTGTGTATTTGGGGGGGGCGGGAGGATGGCCATCCGCGGTTGCCAGAAGTGTTAGAAGCTGGGTTTCTGACCCAAGCAGTGCATCTGTCAGCCTGCATGTGCCTTTCCCCCTCACATGCGGTGCAAGGTCACCCTCCGTCCTCTCACCCCTCCTCCCGCCTGGTGGCCCTCCCCAGCCCTTTCCTGCACCCTGTCAGCTCTCCCCACATTGTTTTGGGTGGTTCCAGCAGAACGCCACCGCACTGTGGCGCCTCCCCCATTTGTAGGAAGAACTCTCTTCTCCCCGCTTCTCCCCCCCCCGGCTCATGCCCAGTGTCCCTGCTCCCTCTCGGGACCACACTTCTTAAAGGCCTTAACAGCACCCCATTTTTACCCCTCGTTCATCCTCTTTTACTTTGTGGCATTCACCCGGAACCCACCACAGACAGCTTCTGTCCCCGACTCCACCACATGTGCCCTGGAGGAGGTCACCTTTGACCTCCCTGTTGCCGAATCCACGGACGTGCCTTGCCCTCCTCCGTCTGGACCCCAGCGGCATTGGACACACTCGTTGCGCTTGGCTTTGGGCACCCTCCTTCTGGACTCTCTCCCCTCCTAGCTGCTCGTGCTCCGTGGCCCCCTTCACTATCCAACCTCTCTGGGCTCCATCCCAGGCCCGACGCTCTCACCATCTCCCCACTCTCTCGGGGTTCTCGAACGCCCCCAGGGAGTCAGGATCTCTCTAAGCCCCAGAAGCCCCAGAGCCCCGTCCGGCCTGCACTCCAGACACCGAGGCCTCCAGGGCGGCCCAGAGCCACAAGTCCGGAGCGGAGCTCCCTCTTCCCTGCGTGCAGCCATTCTAGAAAACCCATTCGGCGGTTCCTTATAAAGTGCAACATACACTTATCACAGGACACTGCGATCCCACGCCTGGACATTTACTCAAGGGAAATGAAAACTATGTTCACCCAAAAACCTTGGCATGAATGTTCATGGCGGCTTTACTCACCATCGCCCCAAACCAGAAGCAGTTGCAATACCCCACAAGGGCTGAATGGCCATAGGAACGGAGGTACGGCCAGCACACAGTGGGACACCACCCAGCACACAGTAGGACATCACCCGGCAAACAGTGGAATGCCACCCGGCACATAGTGGGACATCACCTGGCACACAATAGGACATCACCTGGCACACAGTGGGATGCCATCCGGCACATAGTGGGGCATCACCCAGCAACAAGAAAGCCTGTTCCTCAAAGGTACCGTTACAACGGGGCAGCCAGGGGGAGTTTCATGGGAACATGGAGATGTCCCGTGTCTTGATGGTGGTGGCAGTCACATGAATCTGTACAGGTGTTAAAATTCATAGAACTGTGCCCCAGAAGGTATGATTTTTACTGTGCGAGAAAATAAAAAAAAATAAAAATGTAAAAACGTAAAAATATAAAATCAACTTCCTCCGGAAACTTATTCCCTCCCAGCTGTCCACAGGCGAGAATCCTGGGAGCCCCCTGGACGCCCCTGTTCCCCGTCCCCACATGGTTAGCTCCTACCAAGGGCCCCCCATCCCCAGGTGGCCCCTGGCTTCCTGCCCCACCACTGGGAACCAGTACCGGCCGCCGTCAGTCTTGGAAGAACCTGCCTAGTTTCCCTGCCACTCCTCGGTCCCCTCCCAACTCAAATGTCGAAGCATTAGAAATCAGATCATGTCACTTCCCAGCATCCCGCAAGAGCTCTCTCCGAACTTAGAATAAAACCAACTCCCTGCCACGGCTGCGGGGCCGGCAGGATCCAGCCATGTCCCCTCTGCTCTTGCCTTAGGGCAACTCACAAACTCTAGCCACATCACGTGAAGTTCTTAGAAGGCACCATGCGTGCGAAGGCAGGGCCTTTGCACCTGCTATACTCCTGCTGGCAATGTCCCTCCCCCACCTGCTCCCCCTCACCCTTCCTGAGGTTCTAACTCCTGCTGCATGAAATTATATGGAAGTAGGGTCTTTGCAGATGTGATGAAGACATCAGATAAGATGAGGTGATATGGAGTAGGGTGACCCTAATCCAACGTGACTGCCGTCCTTCCAAGAAGAGCCTCAGTAGGCACGCCAGGTCCCAGGACAGGCAGCAGGGAGGAGCAGAGTTGGGACCAGAGGGATGCAGCAACAGCCCACGGGACCACAGGTCGATGGCCTCCCCCGAAGCCGCGAGGGAGGCATGGACTGGATTCTCCTCTACACGTTTCAGAGAGCGCGTGGCCCTGCCCACCCCTTGATTTCAGACTTCACGCCTCCAGAGCTGTAAGGCGACACGTTTCGGCTTTTTAAAGCCCACCTGGTTTGTGGTACTTGGTTCTGGTGGCTTTAGGACACGAGTAAAAGTGTGCATTAAAAGTATCTGTGGAATGAATGAATACGACAGTGAGAAAACTCTCAGGAAACCCTTCTCCTTCAGCAAGAGGAAAGGCGGCTTGGTTCTCCCGGCGCTATTGGGAAGACACTGTTGTTGGTCATTCCATCCTCAACCCTCCTGCATGTCTCCCCACATCTTCTGTGACTGGTCCAAACCAGGAGCCCTTCCTGCCCCTTCTCACTGACGGGGGCGCAGCACCGGGTCGGGGAGCAGAGCGGAGGCATCCAGGGGAGCTGCACCGGGCAGGGGACCCCCACGCAGTTCCCCAGGAACCCCTGCCCCCTGCCCCCAGTTCTCAGCAGACGGACAATACTGTCTTAATTCTGCATGTCTGCTCTTCAGTGGGAAGCAATGGTTCAGGAAGCTCAGCAGACCCGGCTACGGGGGCGTGAAGTAACCCTAATGAAACCTCTGACCCCAGTGAGCAGAGCTCGTATGTGTTCATTTAAAAAAAAAAAAAAAAGTAGCGGCGCCTGGGTGGCTGAGCGTCTGCCTTCAGCTCAGGTCGTGATTCCGGGGTCCCCGGGATCGGGTCCCGCATTGGGCTCCCTGCTCAGCGGGAGGCCTGCTTCTCCCTCTGCCTCTGCCCCTCCCCCCGCTTGCGCTCTCTCACTCTGTGACAAATAAATAAATAAAGTCTTACCAAAAAAAGTAGCACACAAAGCTCACTCTCCAAACACTCGGGATCACGGACCCCCTTTGAGAATGGCATGGAACCTGGGGCCCCACTTGCAGGCTGACCACCCACACGGCACATGACTTCGGGGAGTCCTGGCTCCTAAAGCCCACGTGACCCTCCGAAAAGTGCCCCCGCCCGGGGAGGAGGGCCTCCGGGATGCACCCTGCCATCTGGTGTTTCCTGGGCATGATGCTGGCCCTGGTGCTTACAGGCGGCGTCACAGGGGCCCAGCCACGGCTCCAAGCCCTGTTCTCCAAACCCTTCTTCACCTCACTTGCACCCCGAGGTCGCTGTCTCTGTTTTACGGATGTGGGAAAGGAGGCCTGGGCAGCTGGTGTACCCTGCCCAGGGTCACAGCTGAGGCAGGATTTGCACCCAGACGGTCTGACACGGAAGCCATCCACCCACCTGTTCCTTCTTATTCTTTTTTTTTTAAGATTTTATTTATTTATTTATTTGAGAGAGAGCATGAGAGGGAAGAGGGTCAGAGGGAGAAGCAGGCTCCAAAGGAGCAGGGAGCCCGATGTGGGACTCGATCCCAGGACTCCAGGATCATGACCTGAGCCGAAGGCAGTCGCTTAACCGACTGAGCCACCCAGGCGCCCAGTTTTTATTTATTTATGTCTTTAAGTCATCTCTACACCCAACGTGGGGCTCGAACTCCTGAGCCCAAGATCAAGTCTTTTTCTTTCCTTTTTTTTTTTTTTTAATTGAGGTAAAACAGCCGTAACATAAAATTTACCATTTTCCCGTTTTTAGGTGCCTGGTTCAGGGGCGTTAAGTACATTCACATTATTGGGTAAGTATCAACACCATCCGCCTCCAGAATGTTCGCATCATCCCAAACAGAAACTCCGTCCCCACTACACGGTGACTCTGCACCCCTGCCTTCCCCAAGCCTTTATGTTATTTTCCGTTGCTCTGATCCTGACTTCTCCAGGTACCATATCTGAGCGGAGGCAGAGGATACCTGTCCTTGGGTCCGGCTTAACTCACTCAGCATCATGTCCGCAGGGCTCACCCATGTTGTAGCAGATGTCAGAATTCCCTTACTTTTTGAGGCTGAGTAACATTCCATGGAATAGGGACGGACCACATTTCACGTATCCATCATCTGTCAACGGACACTTGGGTTATGCCCACCTTTGGGCTGCTGGGCACGATGCTGCTGTGAACACAGGTGCCCACACATACCTTCAAGTCCCTGCTTTCCCTGCTTTCGCACCGATATGCCTAGGAGTGGAACTGCTCTGCCTCGAGCAGGGTCCCAGCGTTACAGGGGAATTCACACACTCCCTGCAGAAAGGCCCAGGGAAGAGTCTAGAAGGAGGGCCAGGCACACAGGTGGGCAAGAAAGCGCCTCTCTCTCTGATGCACCCCCCACCCACTGCCCTCCACACTCACGCCCAGAGTAGAAATCTTCCCTCTGAGGTTTCTATTCTTGTCCTGAGTTCCGTCCATCTCCAGTTACCGGGTGATCAATAGGGACAGGGCATTTGTGGAAGAAGACAAGAAGGCAAGACGTGGGGAAGGGGGGAGGGGGGGAAAACCAGGTGGGTGTCAGCCGGTCCAGGGACTCGGAGCAGAATCTGGCCAAGCCGGTGGGCTCGGCCAGCCCAGGGTCAGACACGCCCATCCAGGCCCAGCTCTGTCTCTGGGACGGGGCATGTCTCCCCCCTCCAAGCTCCTCTTGGGTTCAAAGCGGGTGAGGACACAGTGCCTGTAATCTAACACTCACCAAATTTCTAAGTGGTATCTATAAGCTCCTGTTCACTTAATCAACATTTATTATTGTCGTACGGAGCAGGTGCTCAGGACCTTAATCTGACCCATGGACCTCTCTCCACCATCTCCCACGAACGCCACCCTGATGCGCTTGAATACCTCCAGGACAGGGAGCTCCTCCTTCCCTGTCCCCAGCTGACAAAGGCCCAGCTGGACTGGTTCCCCAGAGCCTCCGAGAATTTTCTGAGCAGAGGAATTTGCCCCTGGTCAGGGCTTGGGGATGAGAACCGGATGACCCCCGTCTACTCTCTGTCCCAGACCCAGAGTGGGCAGGACTTGTCAGGGCCCGCAGGGAGGCAGGGAGGCAAGGCTGGTGGGGGCAGAGGCCTCAAGGTGCTGAAGCCTTTCCTCTTACCCCTGCTCTGTACTCATTCCTCATTCCACAGGGCCCTGGACTTTCTCCAGCTGCTCTGCCCCCCTCCCCTGCAGTGGCCAGGTGCCTCAGCCCCCCCTGCCCCCCAATCTGGGTCTTCCTTGCAGGTGGAAATAGCTGACAACAGTGGCAGGTTGGGAGCAACCACAGTACCAGAGACCTTTGGGTTTGGGAGAGGGGGTCAGTGAGACGGCCCTATATAGAGATGCACTTGAGCTTGGACATGCCTGGGTTGGATCTTGGCTGTCTGGTGTTTAGTTTAGCTGTGTGATCTCCTTATGTTCCCTGACCTCAGCCTCTGCATCTGAAAACAGGAGGTAGAGGGGAGCGCTGTCTCTATCGGGCAAGGTGGGGATCAGGTCTGGCTTGCTCAATGCCACGTTCTTGGCTTATGGGATCTTAGCAATTCAATAACCCACTGGGGAGTCAAATGACTATTAATTAAATAAGAAAATGCACATGAAGCCCTTAGCTCGGAGCTCAATGAGACTCACTCAATGAGACTGTAGCAAATGCTCAGTAAGTACCAGCTACTATTGTTGGCAGGCTACAAAGGGAGGCACACGGGACCATGAGACTCAGGGAATCCCAGAATGGGTTCAATCTGAGATCCCAGAACCTGAGAGGCCCCGGGAGGTCCCCAGGCGCCCACTCAGGAACAGCAAGGGCATCATCTGGGCGGTTCCTCCATACGCCTTTGCCGCCCTGCCTTGTCTCCGGGGGGCCTCTCTGACTCCCTAGCACTGCTGGGCTTTCCCACCCGGAATTTAAAAAGGAAAAGCGGAGGAAGTTGCAGCCCTTTGCTGAACCATCTAACCAGACCTAATTAATCGATAAGCCAAGCTGCCGCTTTCCTGCCAACCAGCTGCCTGAAGAGTACTTACTTCATCTGTGAATTGATTGCCGTACTTTCGCCACCATTACGTCTAATCCCCGCCACCCGCAGAGGCTGGGTGCCAAAGGGAGCTGGGAGCTGCTGAGCAGGGGCTGCCCTTCCATCTTGCCAGGGAGACGTGGTCTCCAGGCGCCCAGTCCTCAAGTTACAGGTGGAAAACTGAGGCCCGGAGAGGGGTGGAGAGGGGCAGGGCCGGGACCGGCTCACCTGGCCCCAGATCACCCGATGAGGTGGAAGGAGGGCTGTTGACCACACTCCTGAAGATGAGGGTCCCCCTGCAGGAGCCCAAGGCAGATCAGAAAGGCGGATGCAACCCCCAGAAGGTGTGGGGATCTGGTTCCAACCACCACATAGTGCTAAGCTGGCTGGGACTGCAGAGTGAAGGAAGGGTCTTACACTAGCCACTGCATCCCCGGGGCAGGCAGAGGTCACCGAGAGGACCAGAGGCCCAAAACCTGGACACAGATCAGAGACCTCCATCCTTGACCCCCAGCTTCCACAACCGTGGCCACTTATCAGGTCGTTTCCAGAACATTCCTGATTTAACATATCCTGCCCCAAGCAGGGGAGGGTTAGAAGTCGCAGGTGTCAGAAATAGAGGCCCTTGCACGTGCACCTGTCAGCCTTGACCCTGAACCACCTCGTCAACCACTTGCCTTTGCCTTGGCCCCCCTGGAATACACACGCAGAGTCCAAGTAAAATAAAAGGCAAACACGAGCTGAAAACAACAGCCCCACTCTGCAGGCAGGACCACAGTGATCTGTCAGCACACAAGCTCCTAGCCTTTGCCCCGAGCCCCTGATGCTCTTCCTGTGCCTGGACAGATTTCTTTCCAACGTCTCCCCAAGATGTAGAAATTACGCACACGGGTGTATTATACATTTGACAGAAGAGGGATTATACTAGACACACCATGCAACAAATTGCTTTTTCCTCTCATCAGTAATTCTATACTTGGGGTCTTTGGAGCCTGCTGTGGAAAGACGCCCCTGGTGTATGTTGTCCTAGCAGGGTTCTTGGTGGGACCCCTGCCCACATGGCCTAAGCCATGTTTCCGATCCTGATTATGTCCCACCTTAGCCCGTTTAACTGTCACCACCATCCAGTGAGAAGGGTGTGACTGTTATCATCCCCATTCCACAGGTGGGGAAACTGGGGCACAGAAGGGTCCTTGTCCGGGGTCTCACAGCCCCTGGATGGCAGTGCCAGGAATCCAACAAGGCTGTCTGGCTCCGGAACCGTGCTCCCAACTAGCCAGTGTTTTCAGACTAAGGCACGCATCAGAATCCCCGGACGGCTCACTGGAACACAGATTGCTGGGCCCACCCCTGGAGGTTCTGATGCAGTAGGTCTGGCGTGGGGCCTGAGAACTGGCATTTCTAGGAAGTTTCCAAGCGCTGCTGATGCTGCCGGTGTGGGAGTCATACTAGGAGAGCATCACATGCTGCTGCCCCTTATCACTGACCGCTCACTGACCCAGGGATGAGGCTTCCCCGAGCCTCTCCGGAGCGCAGACCAGGGTGTTAGGGAGCAGGCTCAGGGATAGAGTTCTTGCCCCTACAGACTGCACATGATCTGTTGAAGGAACAAATGACCCAGATATCATGGAGTCACTTAGTCATCCGCCATCTTTCCTGGGGATCAAAGGCCTAGTTTTTATCTACGATGGTCTTTTGTCTTCGGCCAAAGTGGCCTAGAAACATACTCTTCTCCAGAGCTGTGAGTAAAGGATGAACTCAGCATGTGTGGGCTGTCCACACCCTGCATATGCCAAAGAAAAGTCTGGCCCTTGACTGGCTTCTGTGAGGTAATCTCTGAGCCATTGGAATGTCTTGCCTGGTAAGTGTCTTTGTTTACCTGGGGCTTTGGGACACATTAGTTTGGTTTACGGTGATGATATGATTGATGGCAGGGGGCTTCTAGGTCAAGGGATTGAAGACCAAGGTCAACCATGCAGGCAGTCAGCCATGCCTACATGATCAATTCCCAAAAAAGACCTTGGATACCAAGGCTTGGGCAAACTTCCCTAGCTGGTGCTATGCCACACATGTGATCACACATCATTGCTGGGAGGACTGAGTACTGTCTGCAGAACTGCACTGGGAGAGGATAAACAGAAGCTCGCACTGCGGTCTCCAGGAGCCCACGCATGGACCTTTGTCTGTTGCTAACTTTAATCTCTTTTCAGTGTAATAAACTGTAATTGAGAGCGTACTGTTTTGCTAGGTTCTGTCCTTCTAGAAAATCATTGAGCCTGAGGGTGGTCTTGGGGACCCCCAGACACAAGCACCAATTCACTGAGTTGCCGGACGGTTACAGAGCACCTCCTGAGCGCTCGGCTTTTGCCCACGCCCTGCCCACATTGCCCAGCTCCACTGGTCTCCTCTAGACCTTCCGGCCCTCCAGGCCCTCCAGAGGACATTTATCATCCATCATTCACCTCCCTCCATGGAAAAACCAGGTGTCTTGTCTGTGCAGCCCTGGCCACCATAGGCAGCCCCTTTGATGTAATACCAGGTACCATCCCAGATACCAGGTAATGTCCCAGAAACCAGGTCATATCCCGAGTATCAGCTAACATCCCAGGAACCAGGTAACATCCCAGGAACCAGGCAACATCCCGGGTACCAGGTAACATCTCGAGAACCAGGTAACATCCTGACTAACAGCTAACATCCCAGGACCTGGGCAACATCCCAGGACCCAGGCAACATCCTGGCAAACAGGTAACATTCTGAATACTAGCTAACATCCCAGGACCCAGGCAACATCCTGGGAACCAGGTAACATCCCAGGAACCAGGTAACATCCCAGGAACCAGGTGACATCCCGGAAACCAGGTAACATCCCAGCAACCAGGGAACATCCTGGGAACGAGGTAACATCCTGAGTACTAACTAACATCCCAGGAACCAGGTAAAATCCCAGAAAACAGGGAACATTCTGGGAACCAGGTAACATTCTGAGTACCAGCTAACATCCCGGGACCCAGGTGACATCCTGGGAACCAGGTTACATCCTGAGTACCAGCTAATATCCCAGGACCCAGGCGACATCCCAGGACCCAGGTAACGTCCCCCCAGCAGGCCTTACCTGCCAATGACCTCGATGTTGGAGATGGCATAGAAGTACTTGTAGAGGTTCTCCCGCTGCACGTAGGTGCCCCCCAGCGCAGGGCGCAGCAGCCGCATGCGCAGGTCCGTGAGAGTGAAGAACTCCTTAAGGCCCTTGGCGCTCTCCAGCCGCGTGTAGAGGTTGCCCATGTTGCGCAGGTCGGGGCCAGCGAAGATGGCCAGGCGGTCCCGCACCTCGAAGCGCACGTGCTTCTCCTTCTTGGAGCCCGCCCAGCGCGAGTACTCCTCGGTGCACAGCACGCGGTGGGCGCCCGAGGACGACAGGTCGCGGGCGCGGCGCGCCACCATGCCGAAGGCCTCCATGCAGTCCTCCGCGTAGAACTGGTAGGGCTGCCACGTGCGCCCGTTGTCCAGGGACTTCTCCAGGACCATGACCGTGGGCCGGCCGTACTCGAAGGTCACCACCACGTCGTCCGTCAGCTCCACGCTCTTGTTCCACGAAAGGGTGATGTTGGCTTCCAGCGGGCTCGGGTAGCGGCTCCACGTGACGCTCTGCCAGTACGTGGCCAGGCCCTCATCCTCCTTGTCGAACATGAGCCGGGGCGGGTGGGCCAGGTCCGGGTTGGAGGCGTCACACTCGTTGCTGCACAGGTAGGGGTTCTCCTGCGGGAGGAGGAGACGGGAGGGGTGGGCGCTGACAGCTCGGGGGGCGGGGCCGGGGCGGGGCCGGGGGCGGGGCCCGGGAGACTCCACCCGGCCCGGCCCCAACTGTGTGCCCTCCCCGGGCGTCTGCCCGGAAGTGGCAGAAGGGTCCGGGCACCAGGAACCTCCGCTGGGCTGGTGATTTGCACCCATTTCCCCAAAGCACATAGAGGCATGCAAGTCTATGGCTTCCCAAGAAAACGCACACTTGCCCCTACTCCAAATACAATCAAGAGGGGCGGGTGTTAGTCACCTGCTCCCAAGGCCCCCATGGTTCCTCACGGCCTGCAGGTAAAGTCCTGCCTCTTTAATGCGACTCTTTAGTTCTCTCCTTCCACCATACCTGGAGCCACTGTGCTCCTGGGGCCCGGCCCAACCAGAGCACTCCTGCCCTCCACACCCAGCTCGTCTGCGCCTCTGAGCCTTCGCAGACCGTATTCCCTTTCCTCCATGTGCCCTTCCACTCTGTCTGCCTTGAAAATTCCTACTCACATTCTTAACTCTTTAAACATCTCCTACACCAAGACGCCTTTCTGACCCTTTAAACCAATAGCATTATAGCAACAGGAATGAGGTAGGAGGGGAAGTCGAAGTCTCCGCCCGCGGTGTATATTAGTTACAGACCTCCTCGCCTCACTTCGCCCGTCCGCCATCTCACTTCCGAGCACAGAATGCGAGTATTAGCTCCACACTCTGGATGAAGCAACCCGGGCTCGGGAAGGTGGGGGCCCTGGCCCAAGGCACCCACCAAGCGCCAGAAGCCATGCCTTGGCCTCTGCTGCAGAGCATGGCAGTCACGCCCGCCTCTGCCAGGTGGCCTGTGTGCCCACTTCATGCGTAGTCTGGGCGCACTGGGAGGATGCTGAGTGTCTACAGGCTCCTCTCACGGGGGTGCATCGTTGTGGCGAGTCGTTTCCAGGGCCTTGGCACAGGGCTGGCGGGCTCAGTGGGGAATGCTGGCTGCGGAAGGCAAGGCACAGCCCCCACTCGCACTCTCTCCTCCCACCTACCCCAAGAAGGCTGGCAGCCCACTCCCGGGCCCAGCGGGCACCCGCCGTGGCTCCCCTCCATGGCAGTTCAGATCCATTCCCCGTGCCTGTTCACTGCCTGAACTCACCCGGAGGCCTGGAAATGTCACCAACGCGCTGGTTGCCCAGGTTGGAGCACAGGGGAATTCTAGGGCAGTGAAGCGATTCTGTGTGACACGGTCATGGTGGAGGCAGGACGCTGTGCTTTGGTCCAAACCCACCAAGCTGACAACACTGAGAGGGACCCCTGATGTAACTCTGGGCTCTGGTTCACAATGACTATTGATGTTGCTCATCAGCTGTAACAAATGTACCAAACCAGTGCAAATGTGAATAGTAGAGGGAAGTGTTCATGGGGAGGCAAGGGGGCATTGGGAACTCCCGCCCCTGTGGGCTCAATTTTCTGTAAGCCTAAAACTGCTCTAAAACATAGTCTATTAATTAAAAAAAAAAAAAAAAAAAAAGCTGTCATGAAGAATCACAGCGCCCAGACCGCTCACATCCCTTTGTGATGAATATTTCAGGTCTCTGGTTTGCTCAGAGACAAAACAGCTTGGATCTGAGTTAAAGTCTCTCACTCCAGAATGAGCCACTCAGCTCCCACAGGGGAGTGGGAGCATTGCCTCCTGGGCAGCTGAGCTGGTGCCCCCGCCGGCATCACCATGGTGGCCTCAGGCCGTCTCAGCTGATGCCCTTTGTGAAGGACACGTTCCCGGGCTGCCCAGGGGTCCCCCGTGGGAAGGGTTTTACTGAGGCAGGTTCCACAAAGCCCTCCTCGACCAAAATAGCTCTGTCCTTGGTCCCCTGTGGTGCCACCGTCCACCAAACCTGGCCCAGGCCTGCTGATTCTCAGGACCCGCAAACCTCGGGATGGAAGGGGTTGACCGCCGAGTCCAACCCCTCGTTCAGCAGATGGGGAAACTGCTGGAGGCCCAGGACTAAGCAGGACTGGCCCGGGCCTCCTTGACAGCGGGTGGTGTTTGAGGATGAACCTGTTCCTGTCCCGTACAACCTCGGGGCTGTCCTGAAACACTAGTGTCCTCACATGCAACACGGCAGGAAGGGGGTCTGACTCAGCTTGTGGGTCCCAGCTTCCTCGAGCTCCAGCAGAGTGACCCTGTGCCGTCGCCCCGAATGGGAAGGGGCTGAGAGAGCCCTGGGGATGGCTCAATGGCCTGCAGAGGCCAGGCCTGGTGGCTAGAGGAAGCAAGCCTGCCTGTGGGGTGGGGCACAGCATCTGCCCCAGTCCCTCTGCCGACAGCAGCAAAGGGCACTCAGTCCAGAGGCAGAATCAGCTCCAGTCATGGTCATGCCACTTCGGATGGAGATGTGCGAGAGCTCACACATGGACACTGGGGGCAGGAGGACACAGTTTGCCCCTAGGCTGGCATTCCCCACCCACCACCCAGCAATCTCCCCCTTCTCTCTCACCCCCCAGGCCCCCTTCCAATCCCCCGGCACCTTGTTAGGGACTAAATTGTGCCTCCCTCCAAATTCGTATGTTGAAGCCCTAAACCTCAGGATGTGGGAATGTGACTGGTTGGAGAGAGGGCCTTAGTTAAAATGAGGCCCTCAGGGTGGGTCCTGATCCAACATGACTGGGGTCTCTGTAAAGAGAGGAAATCTGGATCCACAGAGAGACACCAGAGGTGAGTGCGCCCAGAGGAAAACCACTGTGAAGAAGCAAGAGGAGGGTGGCCATCTGCCAGCCCCGGGGAGGGGCCTCAGAGGAGACCAGACCCACCTTGGTCTCTAAGGGTCAAGCGAACTTGGATCTTAGACTTCTGGGCTCCAGAGCCGTGAACAAATAGATTTCTGTTGTTTACGCCACCTGGGCCCTAGCAAACGAATACATGCCTCATCCCGAAGCTGGGGACGAGAGGGGAAGTTCAGGGTAGGAGCACCGGTTCAGAGGGGCAGGACTGAATTGTGAGTTTTTGATGATTTCCCCAGAAGCTCTGTCTGGAGCGTTCCTCCACCAGCCTGGTCCCGGAGACACGGGTACCAGACAACATGCTTCTTTGCCCACCTGGATAGCTCCTATCAATCCAGCACCGAAGGCTGTGGCTTTTCCCTGGCTGCCTCATCCTCTCTCACCTCTGAGCTTGTGTTCCTGCAGCCGCTCTCTCTCAGCATTTTCAGAGGCTCCCCCCATGCACCTCCTCTAGGAAGCCCTCCTTGCCTGACTCAACATTTAAACCCAGTTCCTTTGTCGCCCGTCATGTGACGTCAGTGTGCTTATCTGGGACAACGTGGTAAAACCTCTGTATAGGGCCTGGACCTCGGTAGCCACTCACCAAATTATAGTTATGACTGTCATCATATTAATTAGTTATTAACATAATGACAATTGGGTTACTATTAATAAAACTCATGTCGAATGCTGATATTATTCCTGCCAACCCCTGGCTTCTGTGAATCACCCACACCTCACCTTTCCCCGGCCCTTCTTCCTCCCCCTGCCCACCTTCCCTCACCCCGCCCAGCCTCTTGGTGGTGCCCACCACCGGATGCGGGATCCCACACAACCCCCATCTGTACCGGCCTGTCTGTCACCACCAAGACTGACATGGCCAGCTCTGTCAGGGGACACGCTGCCATAACCTGCAGGGCCCACTGGCCCCCCGCCCCCAACCCCGGCCCGGGAAGCAGATGGTCAGAAACTAATGAATCAGCCTGTGTGTTTACCGGCCCCGCGCCTGCTGCTGAGCGGGCTTAATCAACAGCGAGCACGATAAATAAATCCCAAGGCATCGCCAGCACAATTCTCTCCCTCTCGCTCCCATTTCTCTTCCTCCCTTCCACCGCCCTCCCGCCCCAAGTTCTTGGAATTCCATTTAACCATTTCGGGGGTGCGGGGTGTGTCTCCTGTTGAAGGCGCTGTCCGCGCTGAACCGGCGGTGGTCCTTCCCGAACACCATTTGCTCTTGCCTTGCTTTCCTTCTGTTCTCCCCTAGCGAGGGTTCCCGAGGAGGAGCCTGGGGTTGGGAGCCCATTTTACCCCAAGCGCCCCTCCCCCAGGGCTGTGCCTCAGTCTGACAGCTCATGAGGGCAGGTGTGAGGGAGGGGCCGGGCTGGAGGGCCGGCGTCTGCCCGCCTTCTTGGTCTGCACATTTCCACCCATCTCCATGAGATCAGACTAATACTGAAACACAATCCAAACCATACCTAGTGCCTAATACCTGGCCTAAAACCAGAAAGTTGGGGTGTTGGAGGCACACCTTTAACTTTTTAGGATGATACCAAAGCCAACATTTGATATTATCATCGAAAGCAGTCATTATTTTTTTTTAGACATTTCATGAATATTCCCCCAAAAGTAAATAAATAAAAATCATACCCCTGACTAAAAGGTTTGAAACTTTCTCCAAAGAAAAATGTAACACACCGCATTTTCCATGCAAACTCTGGGGATTCATGGGGTCCTGTCTCCCCAGTTAGGAACCCCTGTTCTGGAGCAGTTAAGGAAACCGGCTTTGGGGTCTGAAAGTCCTGGGTTTAATCTCAGCTCTACCCCTTGAGGCTGTGTGACCTTGAGAATGTTGCTTTACCTCTTTGAATGTAGCCTCTCATCCAACATCATGTGAAATAATGTGTACGAAATACCTAGAAAACATCTCCAAATGGTAGCAATAATTATTAAACAGCAGCTTCAAATACACTGGCTCAGGGGCTCTCCCAGCAACCTTCGATGGGAAGAAGGAAGGCTGAGGCCAACCAGCTCATTAACGGTAAAACCAGAACTTCACATAAGACACGGACCGCCTTGGGGACTGAGGGCTCAGATGTGCATAATGATCATGCCATTCATTGCGTGCGAACCGTGTGCCAGGGCTGGGCTGGGCACTTCGCACCCATTCCGCATGGCATCCTCCCAGCAACCCCGGGGCGGCCAGTGCTACAGACCGAGAAGCCGAGTACCTGCCAGCCCCCCCACGTCACTTCCTCTGAACACAGTGGGGCCGAGCCTAGGAAATCTTGGGGAAACCGAGCCCGTGTGCCTCTCCTATCTCTGCACACACACCAAGGCAAGTCACCTGGAAGGTTAGGTGGTGGGGCTGATGGGGAGGGGTGAAGGCAGGGGTGCAGGGCAAGGGGAAGGCAGGCAGCTAGGACAACAGCACCAGAGAATGGGGTGCGAACAGACTGACCCACAGAGACACTGAGCAGGAGTCGCCTGGAAAGAACTATTCTATGGAGAAACCATTTCGTACCACGAATTTCAAGCCTTTCAATGGTCTCTTGAATGCTTTTGTTCGTTGTTTTCTGTGCAAAGGGTACAGCTGGGAGCCAGAGGCCAGGCTGTAAACAGTGTAGACAAGCTTCGGGCAAAAAATATAATTGAGTGAAAGTCGACTGTTAGCAGGGATGCAGGAAACCGAGCCCAGGGGAAGTCAGGTTGTTTGGACCTCTGGGCCCCTACCAAGGAGCCTGTGCAGGGGCGGCCCCCGGAGCCGTAACCAAGTCTCGAGAAGAGGAATAAACAGCCCGTGCCGACCAGCCTTGCATCCTAACCTGTGTCGAGATATTTCAGTCGCTGGACCCCGAAGGGGCAGGGTTTGGGAGAGTGGCCAGAACCCAGCGGGAAGGGCTCTGCGATCTGTAGCTGGACCAGTGGGGACAGCCCTCCCCCCAGGCTCCCCCCAACCACACACGGGTCTCTCCCCTTCCCCGGGTCGAGTCTCAACTTCTCCACTGGAGGGGAAGCACCATGAGGGCAGCGGCCTCACGCTCCTCCTTCCTCACAGCAGCCAAGGCCCTGGCACTCCTCGGGGATCCTTGGGAAAACTTGGCGGAGAGGGTGGAATCAGCGGGGGTGAGCGGCCTGACTCCTCCGGGCCCTCCTGAGGATTACAGCAGGTGCCGCGCGGCAAGCACCTTGCGCAGGAGCCGCAGCTCACCACCTGGGCCAGCATCTGGGCCATCACCAGCCCTGCGGTTCGAGCACGCAGCAAGGTCCACACCCTGCACGTGCCCTGGCCTGGAAGATGGGGTCCTTCGATTTACACTATAAATGAGGAAAGGCTGAGCAACGTCTCAAGGTCACGCTGCTTCCCAGTGGCAGAGGTGGGACAAGAAACCAAGGGAGTTGGGCTCGGAGACAAGTCCGGAAACTGTGCCCTTCACCCAAAAGGGAAGGACACCGCCGCCCCCAGACCTGGGCTGCTCCCTCGAGATTCGGGTTCCACCGGGAGGCAGACGGCCCATCGCTCTTCCACCCAGGCGTGTGGGCAGGCCCAGGGAACAGTTTAGCAGCTGACCGATTTTTTTGAACCCGTCTGCCGAGTTGCCAGCTGAACTGTCTCATGCTCAACCCGTCAACCTCAGCGCGGCTGGAGGCATCTGCCTGTAGCAGGCGGCCAAGGCGAGCCCTAGGGAGGGGTGGTGAGGGGCGCCAAGAGGGAGGGACGTGGGCCCGGGGGCTCCGAGGGTCAGGCCAGGCAACACCAGCTCCCTCGTGCAGAACAGGACTTAGGGAGGAGCAAAGGTGGGGGAAGCCAAGGGGCAGCTGAGCTAGCCCCACCCTCCACCTCCGCAGGATGCTTCCAGGACCCTGGGGGAAACTCTTACACACCTGGGGCAGCTGTGTGAGACAATACGTTCCCTGACCCTCTTTGGAGCTGGGATTCCGGAGACTGTTCTTAACCCGCTGTATGACCTCGGGTGGGGCCTTGCCCTATCCGTGCCTCAGTTTCCCCACACCATTTGGCATCCCCAACTCTACTCCAGGGAGAAAGCCGGGGTGCCAGGGGAATTCTCCCTAACAAATTATTTCCTATTTATTGGTAAGAGAAGTTGCAATGGGGATAAATTATTAACAAAGCGGAAACGAGATTCTGTTGGGAACAGATTCTAATTCTAGCTGCCCTGCCGGTCTCTAACCATCCCACCCCCCCCCTGCGACTCCTCCCGTCCCCCTCCCTCCCTGTCCTCTCCTCTGGTGGTTCCACTGACCCCTGTCCCTCTTGCTCTCCCCTCTTTAACTCCCTCCGCCTGCAGGCTTCTCTCCCCTTCCCTTTTGGGTTTCCGTTTGAGCCGAAGCCTGGACCGCAGCAAGGTCACCCCTCCCTGCTCGTGAATCAGCGGAAACCGACCCCCACCCCCTCCAATGGCATTTCAGGGCTGGAGTTGCAGCTGGCCAGGGAGGCTTCTCTTGTTGGGGTGGGTTTTTGTTGTTGTTGCTGTTGTTGTTTTGGTTTCGGTTTCTTGTTAGAGCTGTTTCTTCCCAGCCCAGCCCCTACTCATAGGAGAGGCCAGGGGCCTGGACGAGGGATCTTCCTTGGACTCATCCATCCTGACAGTGAGCATCCGGAGGCCACAGCGACAGCCACCACTCCCCACCGGCTCATCCCCAGACTTTGACTCTGAACCAGCCACAGTGGGCATCTCCCGGCCAAAGGTCTACCTCAGACCCGTTGAACCTGTCCTGGCCTCAGGTCTTCAACTGCCCAGAGCACCTCTCTGCTGCCCCAGTTCCCCAAATTGTTTGGGAGGACAGGGAGGCCTTTCACTTCAACCCTGCCCACAATTTACCTCCTTCCAGAACCTTCCATGACTGGGGCTGGACTCTAGGCCAGCAGAGACCACGTCTTGCCCACCCTTGCCCCATACCCTCAATGACTGTTTGCACGAAGTGGAATTTGCTAAACATTCCCACCCCAGCAACTGGATCCCATGAGAGGGTTCTCAAGGGGCACTTCCTCGCTGGTCTCACTCAATCTCCCTGCTCTGGTGCGGCTCAGAGAGGGTAAGCGACCTGCCCAGCACCGCGCAGCTAGGACTGTGTTGTTAACCGACTCCTGAGAGATGAGGGAGCAGCCTCCAGCAGGGACGCCAGCTCCGCAGTCCTGTACCCCACCTCTGGCTTCCCCTCCAGACACAGCCAGTAAGACTTTCTGCCGACCCGAGGCTGTCAGGCTGCCCTGGAGGACTGTCCAGGAGAGGGTCAGCTGGGGCAGGGATGCAAATGCCAAACGCGGCCCTCCAGGATCGCAGACCCAGAAGGGCCAATTTCCTCCCTCAGCTGAACAGCCAGAGGGGATGGGCGGCGGCTCGTCAGGGCTCTGGTTGGCTACACAAGAGTTTTGTCTCTACAGGAGCTTAACATTTTATAGTAGTCTCCCCACTTATGCACAAGGGATACTTTCCAACACCCCCAGGGGTGCCTGAAACCAAGTCATAGCTATAAATACCGTTTTTCCCTATGTGTACATACCTATGATAAAGCTTAATTTATAAATTAGGCACCATAAGAAGTTAATGATGATGACTCAAAAAACAGAATAATCATAGCCAAATACTGTAACGAAAGTGCTGTAAATGTGGTCTCCCTCTCTCCACCTACCTTCCCGTGCTGCACTCACCCCTCGTGTGACATGAGATAGTAAAATGCCCGTGTGCTGGGATGGAGTGAGGGCGTGACATGGGCGTGGGGTGAAGCTGTAGGCTGCTATTGACCTTCTCACGACATGCCAGGAGGATCATCTGCTTCCAGACCTCGGTCGACTGGGGGTAACTGAAGCCACGGTGGCGGGGGGCCGGGGGGAGGGGGAGGAACGGCTGTACTGTTTAAAAAACCATTAGAAAAAAATGATACATTCTGTTCTGCCCTGGGCATGTGTGGATTCTTCCCACAGCCAGATTTCTAGGAACGTTTGAAGTGGGAAGTTCTATCCCAGCTGAAGAGAGCCTGGGCTGATCTGTGTGGCCCCCCCAAGGGCGACTTCTGCACCCCAGCCCCTCACCTGGCAGCACATAACTGACCAGACACATGTAGGCGTCTGTCTCAGACAAGGAAGGGCTCCCCGGCCATTTGCACACCCCCAGTGACAGGGAACTCATTACCATAAACAGAAAGGCCAAACTAGACTGCTCTCTCCCTAGAAAGTTTGGCAATATATTTTGGCTCACGCTCCATGTATTTTCTTTGCTCCAGGCCCCCTTTCTTTTACGTGTTGGTCCTGTTTCCTCTGGTTTTGCTGTAAACATTTTCTAATTGATTTGAAAAAGAACTGAAAGAAGCAGGGTTCGCCCAAGCTCTCCTCCTCCCCCATGTCAGGAGCTCAAAGCTTCCCCACCAGGGCCAGCGGGAAGGCTCAGCCGCTCCTCCTTGCCCCCTCCTGCGCACAGAAGAAACCTGTTCTGCCCAGGACTGCCTGCCTGGCAACTGCCAGGCGGCTCTCCGCTCTCCCCTCCTGCGCACCCCACTCCCCACCCGCGGCCTGCCACCCAAACAGCCCGACACTTGCATTTAATACCTCTTTAAAAAGTAAAGAAAATAAAGAAGGGGGGTGGGAGGATGAAAGGAGAGAGAGAGAGAGAGAGAGAGACTGGGCAGGGTGGGGGCAGGGTGCAGGGAGGAAGAAAAGCTGCATCCAGAGAAGCCCAGTAAAGTGCATTATTGATTCAGGACTCAGAAAATGCTTAGAGAGTAGGAAAAGCGTTCTGCTCTTTAAAAGCTTGTGCAAAGCCTAAGCTAGACACATGCAGCCTTCCCAAAGAGGGCCTGCTCTGCTGACATGAATATTTTATCACGGAGGAAAAGAAAATTGGCATAGAAGATTTAAATGCTGGGGTGCGGGTGGAGGGCAGGGCGTCCAGTGGCCCCTCCTCCTCTCAGGGAGCAGCCCTAGGCTTCCCCGCTGACGAGCAGAACAGTGGGGCCACGGTGGTCCCTAAAGAGGTCAGGGGGTGGGGGGGGGGGGGGGCGGAGCACCCATTGAAAGGGGAGGGTCCAAGAGGAGTAAGGTTGAAGCCTGATGCTGCAGCCCCTCCCCTAACCTTTGCCCTGCCCGCCCCCCCACCCCCCCCACTAGATGCTCTTTATAAACCACCAGTAACACCTGCACTTTCAGCTCCCCTGCCGAGCCCCAGAGGCTGCCCCTTTATCAGAGAGATAAAGTCCAAACCCAAACTGCCCCCCACCTTCCCATGCCCCTCCCTGCCTTGTTTCTATTTTTCTTTCTTCAACTGCCACATTGAGTATTTTTATTGGCACCAGACATTGAGATCCTGATTTTTCCTGCTAAATTTCATTTCCTCTATCCATGACAATCCTGTGAGCTAAGGCACAACTCCGAATTTTGTTTTTACGATGATGAACAGGGGCAAGGATAGTTAGGCGACGTGGCCAATGTCACTTTGGTGAACAAAAGGCAGAACCGGGGCTAGAAGCTCCAAATTAGGTGCTTGGTGGGCAGCCTAGCATGCTATCCCGTGCCTCTCGTTACCGCCATTCCCTGGTTTAGGGGCAATGGAAGGGATTTTCACACCATAGATGTCTTTACAAACTATTTTATGATCCTATTGAAGTCATTTTCTTGCCTTGTTAGACACCTCGAGTCTGCTTCCTCTCTTGATGCCCCTGCCCCCCCGCTGGGGCTTTCAGGATGGGGCAGCCCCCGTCTGGAGCGCCTCCCCTCCACCCACCCCGTGCAGTGTCTGCTTGGCCATCTCTTCCTGACCACTGCCACCCGCCTGCCCCCGCCCCGCCGCCCCAGAGATGAGCACTCAGTCAGTTTTCCTTAGCAACTTATGGGGTTAATGTGTGCCCCCCAAAGGTGGAGCCGGGTACCTGCAGGGAGCTTAATTAAGGTTTGCAGAGTGACTCCCCCTCCTCGGCAGGTCCCCTGTCTGGGTCCCCCAAACTCGATAGGAAGCCTCGGGAGTGCACACAGCACCCAGACGGATGGGGACAGATGGTGACGGCCTGTGCCAACAGCCACAAGCCGAGATGGTCAAGGGTTTCTCCCTTCCGGTCTCTGAGGAGTTAAGAAGCTGTGGGGCAGAGGAGAGAGGAAGGACTCCTGGGCCTGCTCCACCCGGACACAGCTGCGCACACCCCTGGACAGGTGCACCACTCTGTGCAGGAATCCTTTGGTGAGGGTGGGAGTGGCAGGGCCGAGCCCCCAAGGTTTCATTCATCTACTTATTCACGTCTTCACCCACTATTTCTGAATGTCCTCTATGTGCAAAGTAGTCGTGGGGAAACAGCGATCAGAACTGGTTGCTCATCAGAATTCCTGGAAGGGGAGAGTATGCAAATATTCCCGGGCCCTAAGGCCAGAGATTCTGCTCCGGATTTAAAGCAAACCAGCCAACCAACCAAACCTGGCTGCAGGGACTCAGATGCCCAGCCAGGTTCAGGAGCCTGGTACAGTTGATCCGAAGAAGGGCACCGATTCTATGACATGAGCCCCGCTCTCACCATCACCCCCATAGGTGAGGAGGGACCTGAGGCCCCCAGAGGCCAGACACTGACTCAAGGTCACACTTCCGGTCACCCGGGCACTTTGACCCCTTATGAGAGCATTGAGCCTTCTGCGGTGACCCCAGAAAAGCCACCCGTGGCTTGGTCCCCACAAATGGCCCAGAAGACAAGCCTGGATGGGAACTGGCTGGGATGGTCAGGAAGCCTTCCTCGGGGAGGTGGGAGTTCAGAAGGGCAGGCCGGCAAGAAGGGTGGGCGAGGTATGGACAGGTTTAGGAAGATTTAACTGGGCTGTGAGTGGAGTGCCCTACGCAGCGAGGCCAAATGAAGACCACACTGGTTGTGCAGAATTTGCACAGGGAGAGATGCAGGGAGAGATGAGTTAATGCATTTGGCAGGGCAGGGGCCTGGTGGGGAGCATGGGGGATAAGGGCAAAGGGGCGGCCTGGAGCCAGTATCCGTCTTGACATTTAGCAGCTGCTGGAAGGCCCTGACTCTGGCCAGCCAGCCTTCCTCCAGGAAGAGGGGTTAAGAACCTGGGAACAAAGGGCGAGGGACATGGGGGCGGGGAGTTGGCACCCCTCGGCCCCCCCCCCCCCCCCCCCCCCCGGCCAGAGCAAGGATGGAGTGCCTGTGGCTCAGGCACAAGGACCGGTTCTGAGAACGAACTCTCTGCGCCTCTGGCCTTTGAATTTAAAAGATGGCAAGACACTTAAGGCTGGAAGGGATCCAGTGCAGTCCTAGGAAAGGCTGCAATGGTGGTTCTCACACTTGGCTGGGCCCGGGAGCACTTGGGGAGCTTGGCTGAGCCCCGGTGCCCAGGCGCGCCCCAAGGACGGTGTGTTGGCCGGCGGGGTGGGGAGTGCACAGTTTCTACCTTACAGCCTGCTGAGAGCCGGGGCCCTGGCAGACCCCCCGAGTCTGCACAGCTCCCGGCCCTTGCCTTTTCCACTCGCCGATTCCCAGCTGCCCACCTGGGTTCAGAGCCTTCCAGAAGGTCACCCAGGGGTGAAGAGATAGGACGGATGGAGGAGACAGGCACAAAGTTGGAACCCCCTTCCCCGATGTGGAGGTACCGCTTACAGCGGTTCTCAGGTTAGCCTCGTCTGGGGGCACCCCGGACCGGCTGCCTCACATCCTCGGGGTAGGCCCTGGCTCTCAGGCCGGTTCGGCGGCCCAGGAGTTTCCAGTGTGCAGCCAAGGTTGGGGCCAGTGCCCCGAGGACCCTGCCGTGGGACGATTCTTCATCTGGGAGTGGCACCTGGCCACCCCCCCGCCCCTCCTTCCTACTCCTCCCCTCTCTGTGCATGTCCCCAGGCTGAGAGGTGGCCAGACATTTGGGGAACCCGGATGGGAAGGGGCGGGCTGCCTGTGCCAGGCAGACAGGCCCGGTGGAAGGCAGCCGCCACGCTCCCCCTCCCCACAGCTCCCCCCCCCCTCTATTTTTAGGTCCATTACTGTCCATTGTTGGGTGTATTTCTTTTCCCACTCCTTCCCCAGAAAAACAGCTCGGCTTCCTCCAGGCAAAGCCATCTCGCCTTCCCCAAAGCTGGTGCGTGGGAGTGTGTCCGCTGCCAAATAGACATGATATAAGTGAATTATCAAATAAGTGGATTAGCAGATTCCGCCATGTCTCAAAGGGTGGGGGGGGGGGCTGGTAACTGCCACCATCACTCACTGCTCCCCAGCCCTCCTTCCTCAGGCTGACAGGGACAGTATGCTCACCCACCGCAAAGGGCCACAGGCACGCACGTGTGCGCGCACACACACACACACACACAGAGATGACAACCAACTCAATCCTTCAGGTGCTTTCTAAGCTACTCAGAGTGCCTCACATCAGCTATAAACGGCCTGGTTAGCAGCTAAGTGCTGGGGCCAGGCAGCCCAAGGTAGTGCCACGCTCCTCTATTTCAATGCTGTGTGACTTTGGGAAAGTGCCTTAACCTCTCTGAACCTCGGGTTCCTTGTATTCAGGGTATAAATATAGGATCTACCAAAAGTCTTCTGTGAGGGTTCAATAAGCTTGTTTAGGTCGAGTGCTTGGTATACAGGAGGCACTCAATAAATATAAGCTATTGCTCCTCTGAGGAGAAAGAGGTAAAATCAAGAAAATCCTCAGATAATAGGACCATTCGGTTACAAGAAGACAAACATTGATTTTCCTGAGTGTAAGGGCCCCCAGAGGGACCACAGGGGTCCATGGGTGGACCCAGGGTGGCCTGGGAAGCCCCACGTGTTTGCAACCGTGTGTGTGTGTGTGTGTGTGTGTGTGTGTGTGTGTGTGTGTGTGTGTTGTTCCTGAGAGAGCACCGTGAATCCCCAAAGGCAGGAGTCCCTGCTCTGGGGTTTTGCTGCTGAGGTATGGGTTGGTCTTTGCTCTGCTTGTCCCCTCTGGGTCGTCCTGGGTGCCTGGGACATTACTGGTTTATTCCGTATCGCTCCCTCTCCCTTCCCCTCTCTGACTCCCTCTCCAAGTTTAAAAAGTCCCAAAGGCTAGAAACAGAACCAGGGGAGGCAGTGGAGTTCTGAGGGTGAGCATGCAGGCAGGAAATCTCTACTCGAGACTTGCCTTGAGTTCACCCAGCTCCTGGAAGCCAGTCCAGTGGGGAATCCAGGCACCGGGAGCCTGCCCGGAGCTGTCGGTGAGGGTTTTAGATGGCCTGGAGTGGGGACAGGGACAGTGTGCCCTTTGGCCAGCTGGCTTCTCCTTCTACTGTCACCCGCCTTTGGCTGTCTCTTGATTCCCAGAGGGAGGGGACACCCCAAGAACCCCCAAAAGGGCACCACCGTCCACATGGGCTGGAGCAGGAGGGAGCTTGAGGGTCACGTGCAGGCTGCATCTCCCACTGGACTCCTTCTCACCTTTGACCAACAACAGACTCTGCTACGACCGAGGGGGAAATGTCCTGGTCGTGTTTCATTTCTTTTTATTTCCCTGGTCGACACTTGGAGTCAAGTGGACAAATGACACAGGCAGAAGGAGGGAACTGGAATGAGGGACTGAGGAGTCCAGATGGTCCCACAGCACCCCGGGCAAATGGCTAGGGGACAAGGGTGCCCGATCGTTGATGATGGGCTAAGTCCCTTTATGAGGTGGGGGGAGCAGCTCTAGAGTGTCCCCAGGTTTAAGTGTGGAGGGCAAATCGGACGTGCAAAATTTCTGCAGGGAGAGATAGGTTGCATTTCTGTAAAGGAGGTGACCCCTGCACAGCCACACCTTGAGATCCTGGGGCCCCTTGCAGTCTACCTCTCCTGGTGCTGCCACAGCTTGGAGCACTGCAGCTTGCGGGCAGGCTGGGATGGGGACCTTGGAGCCCTCTGGGCCATGCAGGGCCAGTTCTGAGCACAGCCACATCACCAGGGGCTCACCCAAGGGGGCCAGAAAGCAAATGTCACATCTACACTGAAGGGGCAGCCCGGGCACCCCACTGGTTGCAGGTGGCTTTCAGGCAGGCATCCCATGTCCCCCACCAAACGCCATCATGTGAGGTCAAATCCCGGGCATGAGTGCATAGACGGAGACCTGGTGTGGAAGGCCTCACGTCCCGAGGGCTCCAGTCCACTCTTTTCAGGAGAGCCCAGGATCTACAGTCCAGGCTCTTGGGTCTGCCGTCCCTCCCTAGGGGCCCAAGGAAGTCACCCCATCCTGTGGGGCCTCAGTTTCCCCTCATGTTCACAGGAGCCCTAGGACTGCCTGGGGGTGGGGGGCTCAGGGCCCCAGGTCGGGGGCAGAGGGACACCAGCAGCCAGGTCCAAGGAGCCCTCTTTCCCCTGAGCCATTAGTCCCACGGGAACAGGTGGCTCTAGGCACTTCATGGGTATTGAGGTTCCTCTAATCTCTAAGACCCCTTCCAAACTGCACTCCCTACTTGAGATGAAGGATAATTAGCAGCCCATGTCTGTGGTGGGACGACGTGAGACCCAGGCTCCGGGGCCCTGCTGAGCAGATCGGGGAGGGGGTGCCGCGGGAGCGGGAGAGGAGATGCTCCGAGACCGGAGAGAAGTCACAGGTTGGGCACCCCTCCCCAGTCACCCTCGTCTGAGCATCAAAGCTAACATCCCAGCCTAAAAGCTAGGTCAGGAGAAAAGGAGACACGGAGGAGGAAAGGAGGGAGGGGAAGGCATGAGTATTTGGGCTCCCCCTCCTCAGGCTTTACCACGGCATCACATTAAATGCCTGGGATCTGAGTTCAAGCCCAGACTCCCCACTTAGCGCTGGGGCCCCAGCTTCCTCATCTGTAAAATGGGGAAAGTAGTTTTTACCCTGCAGGGTATTTGGGAGGGCCCGAGGAGACAATGCGCACGGGATGCTCAGTGTTTCCAGGGAAAAGATGCAGAGCCCAGACGTCAACCCTCCACTGACGGTCAATGGATTGTCCGCGAGGAGAACAGAACGTTTAATGGCGAAAGAAGAGTCTCGCCAACAAATGGTGCTGGGAGAACGAGCTATCCTCGGGCAAAAGAAGGAAACCGGATGCTTATTGTACACCATATACCAAAATTGACTCAAAATGGACCAAAGATCTAGACATGAGAGCAAAAACTACAAAAGTCTTAGAAGAACACATGGGGGTAAACATTCACGACCTTGGATTTAGCGGTGGTTTCTCTGATATGACATCCAAAGCACGAGCAACAAAAGGAAAAAAAAAATAGATCAATTAGATTTCACTAAAATAAAAAAAAAATGTTGTGCATCAAAGGACACAATCAAGAGAGCGAAAAGACTAACCGTCGAGTGGGGGAAATACTTGCAAATCATATTATCTGATAAGGATCTAGTCCCTAGCATACATAAAGGACATGTACAAATCAACAACAAAAAGACAACCCCATGAAAAAAAATGGGCAGAAGACATGAATACATATTTCTCCGCAGAAGATACACAAGTGGTCAATAAGCCCAGGATGCCCAGCATCATTAGTCGCTAGAGAAAGGCAAATCAGAACCATATGAGATGCCGCTTCACACGCACTAGGTTGACCATAATAATAAAAAACAAAAATGGGAAATACGCAGTGCTGGTGAGGATGTGGAGAAATTGGAACTGTGTCCCGTGCTGGTGGGAATGGAAAGTGGTCCGGCTGATGTGAACGACAGTTTGGCGGTTCCTCAAAAACTTAGATACAGAATTACGATACGACCCAACAATTCCACTCCTAGGTATATGCCGCAGAGCAATGTCCACACAAAAAGCATACACAAATGGACACAGCAGTATTATCCGTAACAGCCCCAAAGTAAAAGCAACCCAGATGTCCATCAACTGGTGCACGAATGCATAAAATGTGGTCTATCCATACAACGGAATCTTACTCAGCCTTAAAAATGGAACGAAATACTGACACCTGCCACAACATGATGAGCCTCGAGAACGTACTGCTAAGTGAAAGAAGCCAGGCACAAGAAGTCACATATCATATGATTCCATTTACAAGAAGCGTCCAGGATAGGCAAATCCATAGAGACGGGAAGCCGACTAGTGGTCCCCAGGGCCTGGGGAGTGACAGCTAATGGAGACGGGGATTTCCTTTTGGGGTAATTAAAAATGTCTCAAAACTACATAGAAGTGGTGGTCACACAACATTTTTGAGTGTACTAGATGCTATGAAACTGTATCCTTAAAAACAGTTAAAAAGGCAAATTTTATGGTCTATATGTTTTATTGCAATAAAAAATGTTAATGGTTCATTTCATGTCATATGAATTTCACCTCAATTTTAAAAGATTTTTAAATTCTTTTAAAAATGGCCTCATCAAAAGAAAAAAAAAAAAACCTTTAACCGGGTGTGGTGATGGATGTTAACTAAGTTTATTGTGGTGATCATTTTGTAATATCTACATATATCAAATTGTCATGTTGTACCCCTAAAACCAATACAGTGTTACACATTAGTTATATCTCAATTAAAAAAAAAGCATTTAGAAAACCAGAGGGAAATTATGTGATGTACTGTTATATTTTTAGTGCTCAGCTTTATTTTTCTTTGTTTTGATTTTCGTTTGTGAGAATACTATGATAAAGTAGTTTGGACTTGGAAAAAAAACGTCTAGCGCTGTGCTTGGCACTCAGAAGCCCTCTATCTGCGCTGGGATCCCCCATTTTGTCCGTCTGTGACCAAAGCTGAACCCTAGCCTAGATTTCTCCAAACTCCCAGAAGCTACTTGGCCATCCTCCAGGAGTGCTGGTGAATCTACGCACACCGCGTCTTGGCACGGTGGGGGAAACTGAGGCTAAGGGGCTTGACCTGGTGTACCAGCAGCAAGGAGACTTTGCCAGAACCTGGAACCTCCCGGCTCCCCTCCTGTGCTCACTCTGCTCTCACACACTGCCCCCCGCTCCCGCCAGCAGTTGGTATGTGCTCAGGGAATTAGAAACACATTTTCATATATTTAAGCAAATCTGCTGCTGAAGAAAAACAGATCAGAACCTGCAAAGCGAAGCCGAGCAGAACCGGCTTCCGCATCATCTGCCACTTCCTAGTTTCCTCAGCACTTGGTGCCCCGCGCGCGTCGTGGGCCAGATGGACCCTGGCCAGGTCCGAGGCCGGGCAGCCTGGGCCACGGGGGCCATGGGATGGCAACGGGGCTCTGCAGCCTGGGCCCCGGTCCTGGGGTGGCCAGGGCCGGGCGGCGAGGGGCCCCGCTCCTTTGAGCCTGCCATGCTCTGTTCCGGCCCCTGGGCTCAGGGGCTCCCTCGGGCCTCTGCCTGCCCACTGTTCCCCTCCTCCCCTCCCACCACCACATCCTTGGCCTGACCCCCCCTCCCCCCAACACTAGGAGCCAGACAGAAGAAGGGTGAATCCCAGCTCCACCCCTGAGTGGACCTAGGGAAGCCTCGGTCTCTCTATTCATCTGCCTGATGGTACAGTAAACACCCCGCCCACAGGCTTACGGGGGGCGGGGTGGTTACACGGGAGGACGAGGTCGCGTGGCTCGTCCCCTCCCCGGCATCCAAGTGCTCCTCCCTCATGTCCCTCACACCCCCACCCCATGACCTTGGACTTGCCATTCCCTCCGAGAGCGAGCCATCACTCCTCTGAATGCCTCCGACCCTTCACCCCAGACCCGGGCCCCCCATATCTGAGCTCCCACCGTACGCAGGGACTCTACCTCCCATTCCATGCCTGGTCGACAGCATTGTCTCCTGTTATGCTCTACTGTCACTCCTTTTGTCTCTCCAGCTAAATCCTGGGATGGAAAAAGAAAATCCCTTTTTTTGGAACATTCATTCTGTGCCAGGCACCCCGCTGAGGGCTCTCTGAGGCTTGTCTCACCTCATCTGTCAGCCTTCCTCTGAGCCTGTGGTTGCTGCCATCCCAAAGTTCAGATGAGAAAATCGAGCCTCGGAGCACAGGGGACTTAGCCCAAGTCCCACAGCCCAGAGGGACGGGATAACTGCAGCTCGCATTTGCCCCTTCCCGGATCCCAAGTTCTCCTCCACAGCGGGGGTAGCCTGCCCGTCTGCCTGTCTGTCCACCTGTCCACCCCCTTCCTTCCCGCACAGGGGTTTGAGGCAGCTGGTGATAATACATGCAATGCGGGAGAAACATGCAAATATATGAAAAACCAAGGCTGGAGAGTGTAGAGATGGAAGAGGAAGATGAGCTTGGGGAAGGCAGGGATGTGTACGCTGGAAAGTTCTAGAACTTCTCACACCCTTTGGAAAGCTGTTCCCTCTGGGCCCTCTCCCCTCCCCACTGCACTCCAGTTGCACTGTGCCCACTCTCCATGGGGAGTCTGGACCCAAAACCATTCCCTTAAGAAAAGTAAGGGGCAAGGATCTCACACGTGGGGGCGCTGACCTCCCAGCAGCACTGCCCGGGGCCTATCACTCGTCTGCTCCCCAGGAAGGAGACTTCACTGTGCAACGAGATGTCATGCATGGAACTATTCTTGTCCTGAGCTGGGCCCTGCCTCCGGCGTTTCAACAGAATGAGCTGCCTTAACTAAGGGTTGGGTGAAGCTCAGGTTCTAAAGTCGCTTCCTACTTAAGGACAGAGCTGTGCAGACCTCCTGGTGTGATCCGATCACAAATCCCACGAACCAGGGACTCCGGTGGAAACACGCAGGAGCTTTTGGTGCTTCCTCTGCCCTGATCGAAACCCTAGTTCTTCCTGTAAGATTCAGTTCTAATCTCTTCTCCTCTGAGAAGTCTTCCCGGATCACACCGACCTTCCACTGGCCCAACCATTTGTTCATTAAACACTTACCTCGCACTGACTGAGCCAAGAGGGACGTGCTGGGGGCGGAAAGATGAGACAGCCCTACGTCTGAGGAGCTCACAGTCCAAGGCAAAAGCAAACACCAGGAGCACAACAGCCCGCATGAATGAGCATTGGTCATACGCCAGGCGCTGTACTCATGACAGTCGTGATTGCATATCCTATTAATAGCAGCCATTTGAGGAAATAAGGCTCAGAGAGGTTAAGCCTCACGCCAAAGGTCACACAGCACAGGGTTCTAACCTCTGTCTCTCTGCCCCTAGGACCCGAGCCCTAAACCACCAAGCCAACGTCAGTGAGCTCAATGACAGGGATGTGACCAGATGGGGGCCTTCTACCCACCTGGGTTAAGGAATCAGGGAGAGCCTCCTGGAGGAGGTGGGTTCCAACCTGAACCTTGAAAACTGAGCTGGGGTTTTCCAGGTAAATGTGGAAGCCTTGGAAATGAAGGAAGCAAGGAAAGACATTCCGGGTAGAGGAGGCGGCCCAGGCAAGGGCGAGGAGGTGAGAAGCGTGGCGGGCTGGAGCATGCACGGTCAGCCGGAGTGATGGGCCTGCATCCCTCGGGGGCTCCCACCACGTCAGCTCTGTCTCCCCACACCTTGTTAGTAGTGTATGTCGGTAACATCTGCCATGCTCTCTCCTTGAGGACAGGAGGGGGCGGGGGAGAGGTGTGCCGCATGCTCTCCCCTTCGGGTTTGGGGGCCAGGAACACAGAGGGGGAAGGAAGCCTGAGCCGGCGGGCCATCAGCTTGGCACTCCTTGGTGGGAACATTTTGTGAACATTGAGGTCAGGCAGGAGGCAGGACTTCTATGACCTTGATTCTACATGTGGTGTTCAATGTCACGGTGAGGATGGGCTCGCGGACTCAAGGGTCCACTGGCCGTCTGTCTCAGTCAGCCCAACCGTCCCCTTGGGTGGGGAGATAGGGCCATGAGCTCTGTCTGCATTTAGGTAAACTGAGACACAGGGAAGGTAAAGCAGGTGCTGAGGAAGGAGGGTGCTCAAAGACACACCTTCACGGCCTTGTCTTGATTTCCCTGCCAAGCCCAAGACCAAGGCTCCGGTGCATGTAAAGTCTCCTTGGATAAAAAGTTTAATGTCCATCTATTTCAAAATCAAGAGGATCAAGACTGGATTAACGCTCATATCAAAGCCTGACGCTAGAACAGAACTCACTCTCTTCAAGCACTTCTAGATATTCTGAGAGAAGCATTTCCTTCTCTCAGGAAGCTGGTGGGGCGGGCACGGCGGCCACGGTTGCCCCCCCCCCCCCGTTACAGATGAGGAACCTGAGGTTCAGAGAATCTAAAGGACTTGCCCCAGATCACCCCGCTTGAGAATGGCAGAGCTGAGATGGGGGCTTGGGTCCTCAGACCCCAGGTCTGTGTTTTCTAGAGAGGACGCCCACAGCCTCTCTGTGGAAGCTTCCAGAGGGTCTCAGGGACGTCAGCTCCCAGCGCCACCCCCACTCCCGGGCCTCCTGCTCCTCACCATCTCCTTCCACAGGGACTCACCACGTAACCCACAAAGATCCCCCGGGATCATCAGCCACGGGCTACACCCACCACCAAGCAATTAAATAGGGCAGCTGTTTCTCAGACCCTACCCTGCCTGCCTCTGAATCGCCTGGATCGCTTGTCAAAAATGCAGTTTCTGACTCAGCAGTCTGGGGCTGGGCCTGGGATTCTGCATTTTTAACAAGGTGAGTCCAAGGACTACACTTTCGATAGCAAGGGGGGACCTGTCGGATCACTTTAAACACTACCTGCCTGGTCTGTGGCCAGCACCCCGACCCCTCTCTCTTCCCCACCGCCCCCCTTCCTCAGCATCCCTCTCCTGAGACTCAAGGGTTAGCTTTTGTCTCCAGAGGCACAAGGAGAGTGTTTGGGGGGCACTGTGGGGCTGCTCCCCACACCCAACAGCCCAGGGGTTGAGAAGCCTCTGTGGGTACCACCTCCCCCGCCCCCCTGGGCCCTGCAGCGTGGCCCGGAATGGAGGGTGGAGGGCTGCCTGTCCTTTCCTGCAGTCCTCATTGAAATTTTGCCCTTGCCCTCGGATCCTCGGTGGAGAGCTCATCCCTATTAATTCTCATTGTGCATTTAGAGCCGATAGGTTTTTATTTATTCATTTATCTGGGTCTTCTCCTCCCTCCCCTTCCTCGCCAGGCTGGAATTTACAATTCAGTTCTCAGGTGGCCTTGTGGAAGGACGGGGAGGCCTGGCGGGAGGGAGGGTCTGCACCCTGAACCCTGAAAATGGTGGCTGCTTCGTGGCCCCCCTTGCACCCTGGGGGTGCTCCAGGGCTCACACTCCCGTTGGCTGGATGTGGGGACAGGTCCAGCAGTCGCCACAGGGACCCACTGGGCACTGGCCCAGCTAACAGGTCAGTGGGTGGCTGGCTACCATTAGGGCGCCCCCTGGTGGTTCCCACCGCCGACCATGCCTGCAGGAGTCCGAGCTCCCGGACCAACCAACGGTAGGCCTGCTGCCCAGAGACTAGAAATACAGGGCGTGGCGTCCTCCAGGCTGGACAGAGGCAAAGAAGAAAAGCCAGGGACACGGCTGAGGGCGTTCTAACAATAATAATAAGCTCATAACACCTACTGCACATTGAGCACCTACTGTGTGCCAGGTCGCTCCCCCTGGCCCGCCCTTTGCCCCGCATACAGTATTATCCTTTACAGGGGAGGGGACTGAAGCTCAGAGAGGGGAGGCCGAGCCGCCTGGTGAGTAAGCACAGGCTCTGGCTGAAGATAAGTTGCCCGCCCCCCCTCCACTGCCTTTGAAACAGAGTGACCTTGGCAGGATTTAGGCAACCCCGTCTAATCCCTAAAACAGGATTAGAACACTGCCCACCTCAGAGCATCCTAGAGATGATAAAACGAGGCCCACACAGGACCTGCTCAGGGGAGCCTGCGCGGGGGTTTGAATCTATCTGGATGTGCCCCCCCCCCCCGCTCCCTGCAGAAGCCAGCCCCCCCTCCGCCTGCCAGGCACAGTCCCCATTCTTGTTGGCCGCACATTTGTAATCAAAGGCAGAGCAGGATGGCAGCCTGTAATGAAATATTTAAGTCCATCAGACAGGTGTGGAGACACTGAGGACACACCTATGCGGGAGATGTTGAAGACGCTACTCTTCTCCTGTCTTCCCAGGAGAGAAGGGGTCCCAGCTCCTCCCAGACCCCAGTGCTCAATGACACCTACCTGGGCAGGTGGGGCAGCCTTAGGATTGGGGGGTGGTGACCACCCCACCCTGGCAGCTGCCCTGGGTCCTCCCTGTGAGAGTGGGTGGGGGCAGGGCAGAGGTCCAGAGCTAAGGGCATCCTGAGCCAGCTTTGGCCAGGAGAGGGCCTCAGACTTGCATCTGATGACCATCGCCACCCCCTCAAGACCTTGACCAGAAGCTGGTCCAATGAATTATGATTTAGCTGCCCTGTCCCACACCCTTCCCCCCCCAGTACATTAAGGCAATGATTAATATTTAAGAGAAGGAATACAGTCAAGACTCTAATATGAGAGGCAGAAGTTGATGGTTCAGGGAATGTGTAGAGAAATCTTTGCATGAGCTGGGCTGGGTTGCCAGCCTAATGTTCAGGCTCAGACCTGGGCTCCACTCCCCCCCCCCCCCCCCCCACCCGACCTTCAGGAGCTAACCCCCTTGCTCATCCCTGAGCCAGTGAGGCCCTGGGATCCCCAGTGCAGTGGTCCCCAGGAGCTATCCAGCAACCCCCCTCTCCCAGCCCTGTGTTGCCTTCTTCCCTCCCTCCCTCCCTCCCCAGCTGGCTCTCTCGCCCAGCCACCATCCACAGTGACAGCCTCACGACTGACTGCTGACTGTCCAAGCGGGAAGCTACCTTCCCAGGCTGACTGCTCTGTGATAGGAATGCAGCTCCCCATGGGCCTGAGGTGTCCTCAGGAGCCCCGTGGGGATACCTGCTCAGTCCAGTCATAAGCCCAGAGACCCGGAGGCTCCCTCAAGGACACATGGAGACAGCAGCTACCCCAAAGATGACAATGAGCCCCTCCCATCAGCTCCTGCAGCCTGGCTGCTCAGCCCAGCCTCCTGCCGGGCACAGGGGTGGGGGTGGGGGGTCCAAGGCACTGCCAAGTGGGAAGGCCTCTCTCGGCAGGCAGCTTAGCTCAGTGACTTTGGAGCCAGACACTTGAATCACAGCTTTACCACTTCCTGGTGGGACTTTGAGCCTCAGTTTCTCCATCTGTACAACAAGAATGACAAGAGCTACCATCTATGGGGCACTTGCTATGTGTCAGGCCCTACTCTGCATTTTACATGTGTGAATCAGCTCACTTGCCCCTATAATGCCCATTTTACAGACGGTGGAATAGAGGCCCCGAGCTGCCACTGGTTCAGAGCCCACCCCCCAAGCTCCTTTATACACCAGAGAATCAGCCTGGCTGAGCTGACGGGGGGACTTGCATAGCACCCCCCAAACTTCTTTATACACCAGAGAATCAGCCTGGCTGAGCTGACGGGGGGACTTGCATAGCAAGCTCTTAGCCCACACGCAAGGGGCTCCCGTGAATGGTCCTGGCTATTATGACCACTGTTGTTGTTGGTAATACTGACTACTGAAGTAGTCCATGGCTCTAAGACCCCATCCTTCTCTAATTAAGGGCTCAAGTGACAACCCCTGAGCAGCCGCCATCCCCCTGACTTAGCCAGTGGCTGTAGTCACTGCACATAGGGGTGGGGTTGAAAAGAGAGCCAGCCACACCGTCCATTCTGGTCTGACTCTCTCCTTCCACCCTTATGAATCCCCCCCTGCACATCCATCAAACCTTCCCCCGCAGAGTTCCAGGTTGGTGCGTGGCATACGCTGACCTGGCAAAACCGTCTGCTGGATTGGATCAGGTGGGATAGGACGTGGTCCCACCGAAGGGATGAACAGAGTGCAACATTGCAGAGAGTGCCCTGCTCCCTCGCCCAGGATGCTGACTTCCTGACTACGGAGGCGGGGCCTGTCTGCGCCAGCCGGCCCAGGAACGATCACTACCATGGTCTTCCCAAGAGAAAACGATCTGGTGGTCAGCTGGTCAAGAAGGTACCCATCCCAGAGAATGACGCCACATGACCGCAGAGCCCTGGGGGTGGCCTTTGCTTTGGCACTGCTCCAAGGTGGGACAGCCATCTGCTCCCAATCTGAGATGCGGGAAAGTCAACCTTGCATCTGGTCCTCCCATTCTGCTCAGCCATCACCAGAGTGTGTCCCAGACCCCCTCCCCCTTGGCCTGAGCAAACAGAACAGCGGGGAGGGGGGTGTTGACTTACGTGGGAGCAGAATCTCTCAGGGGGGTCTCCGCACGTGATGCCTGAGGGCTCCACCTTCACCTTGACGTAGTCCTTCAGCCGCATCACTTTGGGCTGGCAGGCGTAGAACTCCCAGGTGGGGCCCTCATCCGTGGTCACCCAGGATTTGCAGATGTCGTAGTCCCCAGAGGCCAGTGGGAGGCAGTGCAGGAAAAGTGCAAGCAGGTGCAGCATGGCTGCGCAGTCCGCAGGGGCGTGGCCCGGAGAGGCCCTGGAGAGGCAGCAACGGGGTCAGGCGGGACTCTCGGCCTCAGCATGGAAAGTGCCACATCTACCAGGCAACGGTGGCTGGATGTCCCAGGGACTCGAACACGGCCGGGTTGCAAAGAGCGAGGAACTTGTTTCTTCCCAAAGGCTGACTTGGAAAACTCAGAGCCAGCGTTTCTCAGACTGCTGATGGGCAGATCAAAAAGTTGCCCATAACTTCATGTCCTCCTAACCTTGGCATTGCACCTCTCCCAGAGGTGAATCTGATCAAATCAGGCAGGCTCTCAAATTGTGACAGTGGATGGAAATGGGATAGGGAGCAAATCCTCAGGGATCTGGCATGAGGCCGGATCAGATTGCTTTTAATTTTTGTCCTTCCAATCAATCCAGGTCTTTAAAGGGCCCTGAATGTGTGATGTGCTCAACACAACTGCAAAACAACCCTCCAGCCTGCATTGTAAAGATAAAATAAAATCAGGAGGTGTACGTGTTAGCTGGAAACATGTTCCCTCTATGGGACTGGGCTGGCATCTCAGACCAATAAAAGAGATTTCTTTTCATGTGGGCTTAAAGTGACAACAATTGTGTGGCTGGACTGCAACATAAAAAAGCGACTGAGGTTTTTAACTGGGGAGAAGCTTATTTGGCTCTGCTTTGTGGGGACAGGCACTAATGGGGGCCAGCTGACCTTGGCTGGTAGCCATCGGCAACTTATTATGAAGTTTCTGACACTTCGGCTCTCAATCCATCCAGGTACCCCGGGGCTGGCTTGTCTTTCATTGTAAGAGGGGAGGAGAGAGAGCTCATTAGCAACAACACCTGCAACAAATTAAAAAGAGAAGGGGGGACGATAAAGATGTATAAGAACAAAAGCTCTCTGGCAAAATGTGCAAAAGATGAGGCTGCATTAGCAAGGTCTCCCGAGAAAACTGGGTTATTTTTATTAATATCAGAGTTGCACATTTGGAGATTGGGCACATTATTTAAAAGGTGACTCGCTTTTCTCCCCCTCTTTTCTGGGGGTGTTAGGGCAGCAGAAGTGCCCCTGCTTGGGGTCACCGACTTCCCAGGACATGCTCAGGGGTCAAGATTGAGTGGTGGCTTTAACTACCGAGACCAAAAAGTCAAAATGCCAAAGCTCTCACCATAGGAGCCGACGAGCCTGTACAGACAGGTACAGATCCGAGTGGGGGCCAACAAGTAAGAACCGGGTGCTGATAAATCTCTCCCCAAATTCTGCAATGGTCAATTTAATTTTCAACGCTAAGAAACTAGGGACAGTGAGGACTTCCGCAGGAGTGACGATGGTTTGTCATATTAGATTTTTCTGATCAAGGCCAAAATTTTGCAATCATCTTTGGAGGGTGTGTCTATAAATGAGTCCCTATTATGATTATTGCTTTACTATTTTAAGCTACTGATAATTATTTAAGAGCCCAAATAGCTATAACTGAGACAAATGTTACTTTGCAGAAAACATGACTCCAGTAATGTGGTGTGTTCCCAGACACTGGATACCTCACCAGGAGAATCTGAGTGCGGCCAGTGTGGGATCCTGGCCAAAAATACTAGCCAATAGGGCAAAGGTTATGCAATGAGTCACAGAAGAAGCACCCGTGTTATTAATTATTCTGATTATTATACCTATGATTATTGCCTCTTAATCCCCAAACTGCTTCGGCATTGCTGCTAACCTCAGCATGATTCTCACCTGACACCTTCTTGGGCCACATTGTACACGGATGAGTCCCTGAAGAGTTAATCACGTTTCCATGAAACCCATTCTCCCCCCAGACACAAACACACTGCTGTCAAAAATGACAAACCAGGGAAGTGGACATTGTCCAGAGGGGGCTGGCCCCTCACCTGGGCTGCCCGAAGAAGCCCCCAGCCAGTGCCCCATGCTCCTGGTCAGTGGGGGGGGGGGGAATCATAAATCTGCATTAATGCCACCCCTGCCCCCTTTCTCTGGCTGAAGGGCTCTTGATGGAGATGAATGAGGAGCCGAGGGGGGACCACATTTTCACTGCTCACCTCTGGCTGTTTAAAAGAGAAACCTGTTACAGAACCTGCCTGGCCTTGAATGGGCTCCTTTCTAGAAACTCTCAGAAAGAACCCGCCTGGCGACTATTTTTACAACCTGAGAAAATGTAGTAAAAATAAAATAGCGCGGCCGGCAAAGGTTTGGATGCCTTTACCCAAGCTTCGAGCTGCCCAGAAAACAGCAGGTCCCTAATTAATTCTTCCAGCCGAGGACTCCCAACTGTTCACTAACAGGTAGGGAGCTCCTGACGGGAGGCGACACCCGGGCGCTGGCTGTGGGCTTCCTTCATCTGCAGGACCAGCGGCTGCTCCGGGGTGGGGTGGGCGTGGGGGGTTGGACCGCGCTGTCCGACTCACGGGCGCGGGGAGGCAGCGAGGCCGGGAGGCCGGGAGACCACGGAGAGCCAAGTGCGGAGCAACTCGAAGATCTTTGCAGTTCTTTTGGTTTAAATGCCGCCCATTCCCTGGAAAATGGGGTGTTGGGGGGTAGCCAAGAACAACCCAATCTGCTGGGGGCGGGGTAACAAATGTGTTTACAACTAGTCAATCAACGGGGCGTTGCTGGTATTATAGGGAGAATTGTGAGCTCAGCAAGGGAATATTACAGTCGGCTTCTGCCAAAAAGAAAAACAAAAAAACAACACACACACACACACACACACACACACACACACACACACACACACA
>NW_027397086.1:786142-907567 GCF_003265705.2 Callorhinus ursinus
CACACACACACACACACACACACACACACACACACACACACACACACTCACACACACAAACAAGGAGGGAGGAGCGAAGCAAGAGTGTCCGGAATAACGAGGCGGAAAGCCGGGAGTGAGAAGCCAGCCAGGGAAATTTCAGAGTAAGAGGTTGTATCCCGGTGGATCGTTTTCTCCTTGGAAAATAAATCTTCACCTGATATTATTAAGAAACTGCAGCTCCCAGAAACAAATAGAATCAATGCGCTTTATTTCTTTTGAGTCCTCAGGAACCGAGGGGGGGCTGATAGCCAGGGTATTAAAACCCGAAAATTAGATTTTACCAGGATTTCTGAACTCCGATTTCTCTGTCTTATTGAATTAGCGCCTCTCGGAGCTGGCTGAGCTCGGAGCAGGCTCCTCCCGGAGTTGCCGGCTGCGCCCTTGCCTCGTGGGAAACTTGGCGCTGTGGGCGCGGGGCCCCTGGAGGGCACTGGAGGAGGGGTACCCGGGCTGCCCACCCGCGGTTCCCTCTCCCTTCCCATCGGGGGCAGCCGGGCTGAGTGAGATCTGCCTTCAAGGGGGTAGTGCCCGAGGGCTAGGAAGGAAAGGGGAGCCCGCTGCGGCCGGTCACCTTCCCGCCCTCCACCCCGGGCCGGGTCCCCGGGGGTGCTCCGGGCACCGCTGGCTTAGCTACCCGCGACCCGGGTGCCCCCCAGCCCTGGAACAGCAGCCCTCTCAGCTCCCGGCGTCCCCCACGGCCTCTTGGCTGCCGGGGAGCCCCGAAAAGTTGAGGGCTGGGGGGTGGGGCGCGAGAAGGAGGCCTCGGCTGGGCGCGGGGGATGGGGGTCGGTCCTGGCTGGGCCGAGGGGTCGGAGTGGAGTTCGAGCTTTGGGTGGGCTGCACAGGGGCGTGCATCGCACACGGGCGTGCCCCCCAGTTCCGCAGTTGCGTTTTGTCTTTCCCAAGTTGAGTGCAAGGCCCTCCTTTAATAAAGGCCCCTCCGGCACCGAGGATGCCCCCTCCGTTGGCACCGCCTCCCTCAATTAGAAGACACCGAGCAAAGCGCCCGGGAATTAGTTGCCTTCTTTTTCCCGGCGCCGCTTTCCAGCAGCGCCCCGGCCTCCGCCGCCCCCCGCCCGGGCGGGGAACTTACTCGGAGCGGGCGGACCCCGCGAGCCCACGGTTCTCTTCCCGCCTTCCCGCTGCCTGCGCTCCCCCAGTCTGCGCGCCGCCCTGTTCCAGGTTCCACTCCACACGTCCCCAAGCCGGTCCCTGCTCATCGCCCTCCCCCATTAGCCCACCCCTCCACCGCACGGAAAGAAGTTTCCAGCCTGGCTGGCCAAGAGTTTCTCTGTGCAACTCACACAGACCCAGTTTCCGGAGAGATGAGAATGGGATGCGAGGAAGAGAGGGGGCGGGGGGTGGCTGTCGATGGTGGCGATTAAATTGGGGTGGAGGAGTAGCGCGAGAGAAGGGTTAATTTTCTTTTCACAAACACAGGCACGCATTCTTGCAACATCTATCCCCACCACACACACACACACACACACACACACACACACACACACACACACACGAGCGCGCGCGCGCGCTCACACACACACGCGCGCGCTCACACACACGATGGAAAAAGACCCTGGTAGGAAAAAGCCAGCCGGAAAGACAAGCTTTTCCTTTAAGATGCTCCCACAAATGCACACTCACACACCCCTCTCGGGCGACTCCAGCCCTCCGCTAGTAACAGCAGCTACCAAATAACTTTTGCATCCGAGCCTTTGCTGGGCCGCTTTAAGTGGCTCCCGGGCCCCGGGGAAGCTTGCATGGTCACCGAAGCCCTTTAAAAATGAAACCAGGCTGGCACAGCTGCAGCCGCTCTCCCCCCCGCGCGCCCGCCGGCTCTCCCCGCCCGCCTTACCCCGGCTCGGAGCAGCTTCCCGGAGCGCAGACCCGGGAGGCCGAGGACCGCCGCCCGCGGGCGCTCCGCCTGCCCTGGCCGGCGCTGGGTGGGGGCGCCGGCCGGAGGGCTGCGAGCCGCGGCTCCTCGCCGCGCCGCTCCCGCTGCCGCTGTGGCCGCCGCCGCCGCCGCCGCGGCCGTCAGATCGGGGTTGGGGAGCCCTCCGGCCCCCGGGGGGGCCGCCCGCAGCCGTCCCGGAGACGCGGGCCGGGGGAGGGGGCCGCCCGCGCCGCCCGCATCGCCCGCCCCGGGCCGAGCGGGAGGTCGCCTCTAACAAGTGCAAACTTTTTGGGCCCCCTGGGCGGCTCGGAGAGGACCGGTGCGCGGGCACCGGGCAGCCCCCCGCCCGGGTGGGCTTCGCGGCTGCTCGTCGGGGCGCCGGGGCATCCCCCCAGGCGCGGCGCGGGCCAGATGGCGGGGCGCTTCACCGCCCCCCTGCACTCCGCTCCAAGTTAATGCCGAGGCTAAATCCTCTTGCCATCTCTCACGATCACCATCGGGGCTTTTATCTCTCGGTCTGATCCGGGCTGCGTAACTTCCTCTGTGTGGCTTTAACACACCATCCCACCACGGAGCAACGGTCTTCTTAAAGGTGCAGGAAGGAAATACTGCGAGACTCGGGGGACGCGCCACGGCCCGGGGAGGGGCGCCGCCAGCAGGGGCGTCCTGGCGGGCCCGCGGCCAGGGTGGCCCCAGCAGGCGGCCGCGGGAGCGAGCCTGCTCTGGGGGGTCGCTGCCTAAACATCTCCTCCCGGCTCGGGGGCCGGCGGGTCGGTGCGCGCAGAGCGCATCCTCAGCCGGCACGGGTCAGGCGCCGCGGGGCTGCAGCTTCCTTTTCCAAAACCCTGGGGCCTGACGGGGTGCCAGCGCCCAGGGGTGTGGGGGCTGCCCCATCGGCACCAGGGAGGGGGCCAAATGAGTCAGTCCACCCACCCCCAACAGCCAAGGGCTCAAGCCTGCCGCTCTGACTCCCTCTGTGAAGTGCTGCCACCCAGAAGGCCCCAAGCAGTGGGTAAAAGGGTGGGTGGGTGGATTTGGGGAGATGGGGAGGGGGAGCGATCTGAGCGCACAACCAGAGCCTGAATACCAGCTGACACATCGCCGCCTCCACCCTGATGGGCCCTGCTTTTGATGAAGCCAAGCCAGCTCCGGAGGGAGTGCAGAGTAGGGGGGCAGGAGGGGCCTCACTCCTGGCAAGCATAGGAGGGGAGCGGGGAGGACTCCTGAAGGGGATCCGGGCAGAGGCCAAGGAGTTGGCAACACTGGGCAGCCCTGGGCTCTTGAACCCGCCTGGAGGTTTCCTGCGGTGCTGTCTCCCAGGGCTGTGCAGAGAGCTTCCTCCATCTTCCAGGGGGGACATGTGGATTTCAGGTGCTCCTGGCCTCCTCCAGGGTGGGTTCTCACTGCAGTGCTCAGGCAGCCAGCCCTGCGATTTGGATGCATCGAGAACAAAGAGCCCGAGGGCAGAGAGGGAGACGGACTGGTCCAAGGTCACAGAGGGTGTCAGGAACAGGAGCAGGATGGGTCACCTCAGGGCCCCACCCCTCTGCCTCCACTTACCTCCCCCTTGACCCTTTCCTGCTGTTGGTTCCCCCCTTGGCTTGAAGAGGGGGCCCTACTGCTGAAAACCATTTCGGCTATTGTCACAAAGCAGGCAGACGATGCAGAATTAGAGACTGTCATCTGCTTTAATAATAATAACAGTAACAATAATTTAACATTTATTGAACACCTGTTTTATGCCAGGCTTCATGCAAACTGGTTTATGTGCATCAGCTGCTGATTCTTCCCAATGGACCCATGACTTAACTCCTGTTAGCAAAGTCCCAAGTTATAGATGAAGCTTAGAGATGGTCAGTAGCTGCCCAAGGTCACACAGCTAAGGGAGACTCTGGCCTGGGAGGCAGGGCTCTCTGGCTCCCAGGTGGTACTCTGTCACTGCCTGGCTTACTGGTTAACTTGGGGCACAGCACAGATTGCTTCGGGGCCTCAGTTTACCCATTTGTGAGATGTGAATCTTTCCTTTTCCACAGAGGGTTCAGAACAAGGCCTTCGAGTGCCTCCTCCTATACCCACTCTCAGATCCCTCTCGCTGGAGAGGGGCTCACCCCACAAAGATGTCTAGGGGAGCAGATCCATGCCAACCCGGGTCACCTGCTCCCTGGCCTCAAAGCATCTAGCAGGAGGCAGCTCCTCAGAGGTGGAGGACAGATCTCAGCATTTGGTTTTTAGGCACCAGGCCTGCAGGCAGCAGTGAAAGGCACAGTATGGGGCTTCTGTGTAGGCACAGTGAGTGATGACCCAGGTTGGTCCTCAGCCTGCTGTCGCCCCCAGGAGGGGTCATCAATTCCCTGGAAACACCCTACTCCTCCATCATCGCCGACACTAGAGGCTGTGGGGAACAGCCAACAAGACGTGGAGGAAGATGATTCGAATTTGTGGTTCATCTAAACACAGTGGAGGGGCCTGGGACGCATCCTCTTGTTATGGTTTAAGTGACCCACAGGCAAAGCTCTGGGCCACTGGAAACAATGTTTACAACACCTCTCCAGCCCTGCTCTTCCCAGTCCTTCCTGCCTTGCCAACAAGCTGGTGCCAACAGACTTTTTCAGGGACCCGTCCGGAAACTATCTTCTGGTCTCCCCATTGCCAGACCCTGGAAATTATGGGATGGTAGAAAGAGCACTGACCTGCGTCGGGATATGGGGCTTTTCTCCGTTCAGGCCCTAACTAGGTGTGTGGCCTGGGGTCATCACTTCCCGGCTGTCAGCCTCAGTTTCCCCATCTGCATAATGAGATTTTGCCCAGGAAGGTGGTCCCTTTGCGATGATCCTGACAGCAGCCGATGGCAGCATCCAGAAGACCCAGCTCCTGTCAAGTGAACTATAAAGATGGAAAACAAATAGGATTCTGGCCATGTAGGGACCAGGTGGTCAAGGGACGTTCATTTTAAAACTTCATCAAGGTACCTTATGACAAATGACCTTTTCCTGGTAGTAATGAAACGAGGCTGAGCACCAGGGGCTGGAAAGTGTTAATGAGTCTCCTCTCCCCCTACCAAAATAAAATGAAATAAAATGAAAATCCTTGTTGCCGACCCCCACCTCTCGGGAGCAGCCCAACCATCCTCCTCGGGGTGGGGTTTTGCCTCCGAGACACAGCTTTAATTTGAATTGTGTATGTCAAATCTTAGTATCAAAAAGCGTCTGCAGAACAATGCATTTAATTTTATTCCATCTATGTTTTTTTAAGGCTATGTATAAAATAAAGATACCAAAGTATGAACAGGAGAGATGGGGGGATGACGTGTTTTATTATATACATGATCTTCCTGTGTTGCTTGACTCCTTTACAATGAGGAAATCTGCATGGATGGGGTAGACGAGTAATAGGAAATTATAAAGTCACACGCAAAAATGATCTAGTAGCTTTGCAATGAGAGGTAGCAGATGAGGTCCAGGCCCTCTGGCAAATCCTGCTGCAGACAGACAAAAGGACAGACAGATAAAATGAGCTACTGATTAAAGTCAAGTGTAAGCTCAAGACCACCCCCATCGTGTTTTCACGCTTTGCCTCCTTCACTCCGGTCTCTGTTATGCCAAAGCAAGATTTTGATTTGTCCCTCTGACCTTGAGCAGTTTGCGATGCAGCTGTGAGTAGTAAGATCCTGGGAACTAGCCCAGGACCATCCAGGGGTTTGTTCAAGCCATCCCTGGGCCCCTTACTTCCACAGCCAAGGCAGGGGAGAGAGGGAGCAAGACCCAACCCCAGGGCCTTCCCCAAGGTGACACCATCAGGCAGTGGCAGAGCCTTCAAGAAGCACCCTGACTCCTCCCTGCCAGTTCCCCGCTCTAATCTCCAGACCATACTTCCATTAATTATTATTACTGTATTAATCATACATGTGATTAATTCAGTAATGGTGATTCATAATTGATTGCATTTTATATGGCGCCTTTCATCCACACATCTCCCAAGATGTGCACTGCCTACAACAAGAGACACATAAAGCTGAACGTGTTCTTTGCTTGCCTGCATTTTGTTGGATAAACTTCTCTTTGCAGAGGCAGGGGGCTAATGGTTTTGGGGCAGCCCGGGCTTGCCAGCTCCGTGCGCATCTCCCTGGGTAGTGTAGCTCACGCAGTGCTCTCCCATCTGGGGGCTCCTGCTGCACCCTGCCTTGCCTGGTGGTGGCCATGCCCTGGTGGCCCTGCAGACCCCATTCCCCTGGCAGGTAAGTCTGCCCGGGACCCAGGCTCCTGGGCAAAGCTGGCTTGGGCTCTGTGGAGAGGTGGTACCACAGCGGCACTGGAGGAGGGCTCTAGAGCTTGACTTGCTGGGTAGGAGTCCTACCTCTCCTGTTAATTAGCTGTGTGACCCTGAGTAAACTACTGCCCCTCTCTGCCTCAGTTTACCCAAACAAAAAATGGGATTGACAAAAGTACCTTTCCTCCTAGGGTTATTATAAAATTGACATGCAGTGATGCACACAAAGGGCTTCATACCTCGCACATAGTAATTGCTGGATCAATGGGAGCAGTAATGGGGGTTGAAGGCCTGGTTCCAGCAGCAGCTCTGTAACCGGGCTGCTCTCTTCCTTTCTCTGGGCCTCAGTTTGATCTGCTGTAAAATGGGATGACCAGTCAGCTTCGAGGGTAAATTCCAGGTCTCAAATGGGCACATGCTATAATAAAGGTTGGGATTCAAGGCTTCAGAGACAAGCAGCCCTGGGCTCACACTCCTGCTCACCCTTTCCTAGTTATGTGACCTTGGGTAATGGACTCACCTTGCCAAGCCTCAGTTGTCTGCTCCGGAAAATGGGCATAACAATGGTATCCAATGCCTAGGCTTGGTATAAGGATTTAATGAGCTAATGCTTGAGAACTGTTTGGCTTCTAGAAAGTGCTTAACACAAGGTGGCTCTGGTATTCCACACCAGGCATGGTGCACAGCACGTCACTTATGTTCTCACATTTCTGCTTTACTACCACCCTGTGAAAATGCTCTTATCTTCTCCATTGTTCAGATGAGAATACCCAGGTTGAGGAGCCTGTCCTGGGTGATTTGGTTAGGGCCGCATCAGTATTTGAACTCAGGCCTCATGGCTGGGCTCTCTGATGTATGGTCTCCCCCCATCCCAAGCCCTGCTGGGATCCTGGGGTCCACGTGAGAATGTCCCATTCCTGAGCCCCAGACAGCATGGCAGGACAGTGCTGGTGAACCCCAGCCCAGGAGGAAGAGCCTGGTTCCTCCGGGCCCAGCTGCTTGGCTCCTTCGGGGGAGTGGGGGATGATGGCTGCAAGGAGGAAGCCCCCACCCCACCCCCGTTCCCCGGGGACAAGCGGACAGCCGGGAGTTTCAGCCCAGTTGGTGCCTAGAGGGCCTTTGACAGATAGCAGGTCCTCAGCCTGCAGAGCCAACTGCTGCTCACCCCTGTGGATTCCGGAGTCTCTGGGAATCCTTCAGGTCCGTGAGATGGAGAATACCAAGGAGCACTGGCCTCCCGCTCTCAGTGCGGGGCTGGTAACTACCCTGGCCCTGCCCGCTTCGACCTAGAGAGACACCTCCCTGCAGGAGACCGTGGGTTACCTGCTGAGCACCTACTGTGTGCCGGCACCCCACCAGGCCTGGGGATGCAAGTGGTGACAAGTCCACTGGGTCCTGCCTTCAGATTATTCATGTCACAGACACCAAGCTGCCTGTGCACCTCACAAAGGTTTACTAAGCACCCACTATGTGCCAGACACAGGTCAAGCTAGGGAGGGGGCTGAGTCTGAGGAAGTATGCATGTGTGTGCACGCACGTGCGCGGGCGCATGTGTGTACGTGTGTGTATAAGCCCCAACGTAAGTGTGCCAGACTGTCAGACTTGCCAGAGAACACTAGATAAACCCAAGTGAACTACAGAGGCAAGTCCTAACCCTCGGGACAGGAGGGAGGAATGTTCAAACCAGGAGCTACCCAAGCTGTAATACCCAGGCTCTGTGGGAACCCAGACCGCGACTCCCACCCCTCCCAGCCTCAGTTTTGTCATCTGTCGAGTGGGGATGATAATAACACCTACTCCCTGCGGTTGTTAGGGATGCTTGGAGAGACACGTAGGAATCTTCAACTCTGGTTGTAGTAAATGCTCAGTAAATGTTGGCTCTGGCAAGTGTCCCCTGAGTGTCTCTGTGAGGGCAAGTCCAGGACCCCGTGGGAGCCGGTGGCCCAGCAGAGGGGACTGCTCTGTGTCAGCAGAATGATGGGGTTCATCAAGTCTGGGAAATATGTGGGACACCAGCCCCAGCCCTTCCTCCAGGCGAAGGCATCTCCTCTAGCAAAACCACGGTTCGAAGTCCACTCTCGGGAGGCCAGGCCGCCACCCCCACCCCAACCGGTCCTCTCCCGACGTGGGGGACGTTTCTCCCAGCTCTCAGTGTGGGGGACAGGAGAGCTGGGGGGGGCAAGGAAGGAGCCACGCCCACTCTCGCGGGTGGGCTCCTACACCTGGGTCGTCCCCATGCTCACCAGGTGTGCAGGCTGCTGGCCAGGCTGCCTGGCGCGAGGGGTGTTTGGAGGTGGGGGTGCACACCAGCCAGGAGAGGGCCGCCGAATGAAAGTGGCAATCCTGGGGAAAGGCCGTGTCGGCTGGAGGACGCTACTCCTTGTTCCCACCTGGACTCCTCGCCTGGAGGAAAACATTTTTCCTTCTTACTGAGCCAGTGATCCAGGCGTCTAGACGGCTAGCAGATGTGGTTTTTCTCTCAGACATGCGCCGATCACAAAATAATTCACCCAGTAATAGAAATACCTGCTCCACCGCCTCGGCCGCCTCCCTCCCGCTCCCCCGTGAGCCCAGGGATCCTGGAGGGGCTCACGTCCCCACCAAGCAGGCAGGCGGAGTCCTGGGCAGACCACCATCTGCGTGGGGCCAGCCAGGAGCAAGAGTGCCTGCGACCAAAGCAGCAGGAAAGTCCGAAAGACAGTTCCCAGCGAGGGGAAGAAATCAACACAAAGTTGGTCCCTCCAGCTCTGTCTCTCCTGGGCACTTACTCACACGTGTGTGGTGTTGCTTCTAACAATTTCCTCATCAAGTTGTTGTCTGGGGCCGCCGGGCATACAGACTTCTCTGCCATGAAAACACTGAATCCCAGGAGCCCCGCTCCCTGGGCCCTTGGCCCTGCTCTGGGTCAAAGGGCCCTCAGCTGTGCCTCCGGGATCTCCCGGCTCCCCCCGCCCCACTCCTGGTCAAGCCCTTCTGCCCGGAGTGGGGCCTGAGGATGAGGGCTCCCGAGAAGTTGCAGGTGCCACCACGCCTGAAACGTGACTCTTGATCCCGGAAACCCACTTCGATGTGTCACCTAAGGGCAGTTGGCTTAATAGATGGGAACAGTTCGCAGCTGACGCTGTGCCCTTGCTTGGCCGACTGCTGGCTGTCGCCCGTGACCTCTAGGATGTCCACACTTAACCCACGCTGCTCCCGCTCCCAGGAGGGCTCCTCCGGCTCCGAGGGGTTCTAATGAGCCTTTGTCTTCACTGGGGTCCTCCTGACGCTTCTGCCTCTGGTCCCACCCCTGTGCCCCCGTCTCACTAACAGATGTGTCCAGGGCTGGGGATGACAAGTCGGCTGGTCACCTGACTGCGTGCTTTGCTTTTTGTGTCATCTGCCAGGCAGAAGGGCATGGCTTGTGACGTCCCACCCAGTGGTGGGCTCCCAGAAGTGGTTATTATTATTATTATTATTATTATTCTTTAATCTGGAAAAACACAAGCTCTGGATCCACTTTCCTCGTGTCTTAACTCGGCTAATTCCTGAATCCGAATTTGCTGGCACGGTGCGGTTACACGACTCGTCAAGACTCATGCCTTCCCGCGCCCCGTCTAGCGCCACATCAGGGACCCCGGTGCCTCTGACCACCAAGCTACTTTCACTGCTCCAGACATCGCTGTGGGGCCTTGGGTGTCCTGAGCCATGCATGAGCAATTGGCCATGGCCCCCCACCAGACCCTCCACCGCCTCCTGATTGAGGGTCTCTGCCCACATTGGCAGTTAGCCTGGCGTTTTCGAGCAGAGCCCCCAACCCTGACAGCCTGGGCTTAGAGTCCCCACACTGCTGCTTGTTTCCTTGTGCACCTTTCTGCCCCTCATTTTTCCATCCATACAGTGGGGCCGACAACAGTGCCCAACTCTCAGGCTCCCTGTGAGGATTTAATAAGGAAATAATTAACTGATGGCTGTGGGGTGTGCTCAGAGGGCTGCAAGGAGCCCCCCAGCGGGAGCAGGCTGTCAGGACAGGTTGACCCTTGACCCCAGACGGCCCCCAGTGACAGAGTGTGCTCAGCTCACTGCCTCAAAGGGGAAATGTCAGCTTCGCTTTGAAGTCCCGAGACAGCTAAACTACAGCAAGGTCCGAGGTCCTGTAGGGGAGCGTATGCTCCTCTGTGCAAATGAACTGTCCCCCTGAGGCCAGCTCAGATCCCCACCCACTGTGAGGCTGGGAGCATGACCCTCTCTTTTCCAAACCCTGCCTCCCTGCGATTACCCCATCACCCATACTCCCCGGTTGGCCCGTATGTGCGACCACAGCGGCTTTGGACAGCAGAGTTCTGGAGAGACTGCTGGGGTTTGAATAAAGAAATTTCTATCAACCCATAACAGACAATATGCCCGACCCCCAGGGAGATGCTCTTGTTTGCCTCACCTTACATATAGGGAAACGGAGGCTCAGAGAGTGACACAGCTCGGACTCAACCCCAGACCCACCTGACCCCACAGCCAGTGCCCCTGACCCCCCCCCCCCCCCCCCACCGCACTGGCTCAGAGCTTCTCGTCCCAAGTCTGTCCCCTGCGAGCTTTGGGTTGCTGGCTGAGTCCCGCACTCCCTCGCTGGGCCTCAGGACCCTCATGGTTGCGAGGGAGGGGGTCTTCCCAGCACTAGCATGATGAACCGCCGGCCTGGCAGGTGCTGTACCAACGCCACAGTCTGAGATCACCCAGTACAAATGTCAACAGAAGTTTCCCCAAGGAAAGGAGCGACGGTGTCCTGAGCAGGCTTGCCAGAAGCCTGACGTTAGCATGCCACACGCACGGCACAGGTGAGACCCGAGTGAGCAGCGAGCGCTGTGGCCTGGCCGGGGTGGGGGGGAACAGAGAGCCGAGGGCCAGGAGCCCTCCCTTTGCAGCTGAACAGTCCAATACATACTGAGCAACCACTATGTGCCTACCCCCGGGTCTCGGGCGCCCGAGGGTCAGGGTGCAACTCCTTAGCCAGATGTGACAGGACCATTTCCAGAAAGAGCCTCTTAACCTGAGGTGTCCACACATGGGGCCACTGCCCTTCCCCTGGTCTGCTCCAAGATCGATTCTCCCATTTGTTGAAATGCTTCGTGCATTCCCTGGTTGGTAAAGAGGCACTGCCTGGAGCCCCTGCACCACCCACTTCCTGGCAACCCTCAGGGCCCTGGCCTCACCCCTGCACTCACCTGGCACCTGCTTTGATTGGTCAGCACTTGGGGCCTGCAGGTTGTGAACACTTCTAATGATCACTGCTGGTCAACCCCGCCCCCCACCCCGAGCCCAGACGTCAGTTGTGCAGTTTGCTGTCCCACGGGTCCCCTACTGGTGGCTTCAGGAAGACCCCCCCCAGGCACCCCTCACCTCAGGGCCCAGTTCACTGGACGACCCAGAGGGCTGTGTTGAGCGGGACCCCAGCCTATCAGGACACAGTGCTGTGATCGAGGAGTCTGGTGAGGGATTTGTGATGTCTGGGAGAGGGGCTACACGTGACAGACCTCACATTGTTCTCCCTGGTCTAGACGGTGGGGACGAGTCTCTGTCCACCCCTTGGACAGCCCAGAATTGTACGAGACACAAATAGGTGCTTGGGAAATGCTGCTCGTGGATGAGAATGGGCAACGTGACCTCAGCAGCCTGCATTTACTGAGGACACGCTGTGCACACTTACGGAGATGATCGGTAGGGAGGGAAAATAGCCGTGTTGTTTCTGGGGAACTTGAGGGTCGGTTTATCCCATCCGTCCACCCGCCCACTTCACAGTTGTTTATGGAGTCCCTGACTGTGTGCTGAGCTCTGTGTCGGGGGCTGGGGACACAGACCAGCATCTATTCTCAGAAGTTCCCAGCCCAGTGTGGGGAGCCAGACAGGTAAGCAGGGGTGCTGTGTGAGCTGCTGCTGACGGCAGGGGTGAGTACAGCCCTGCCGTTCGCCTCCCTGGCAGAGCTGCCCTCCAAGGACCAGCGGGGGTTATTAATATCCTGCTGAGTCAGGGGGCTCTTGAGTTTCAGCATCACAAGATGTTAGATATTTGAGACTCCTGACTTTCCTCTCCCTCCTTCCTGCCTTCCACCTACCCTTCCTCATGAAGCTTCTACCTGCCTCAGGCTGTCCAGGAGGCAGCAGGTGCTGCTGGAAAGAGGTGTAGTGGGGAGAAGACCTTGGGAGAGCCCATGGGAGAGAACAGGCTCGGATCCCCCTCTCCCACTCGTGAAAGACGTCACCTCCCTGAGTCCCCTCATCTACAAAAAGGAGATAAGAGTTGCAAATCCACAGCATAAACGGGCTGCTAATGCCTGGGGCTGGCCCCGAGTAGGTGTTCAAAAGTGATGGCAGTTATTCCAAGTACCCACTGAGGCTGTTCTGTGTGCCTTGTCTGGGGGAGCGACAGAGAACAAGACCCATATAGATCTATGGTCGTAAAACTCGGACGGGTCAGGAGGCAGATATGGGGCCTCTGATGGGGGACCCCAGGGCCTGGCAGCTCCCAGCAGATCCCAGACTTTCGCTCACATAGAGGTTCCCACACTGTATTGTGGTTTCCTGGTTCCTGATGCCCCTTCCCCCACACCCCTGCTGGATTATGAATTCCACCGGGATGGCTGTGTCCATCTGGTCCACACAGACTTTCCAGCATCTAAATCATAGTAGGTGCTCAATCCATATTTGCTGCCTGAAAGAATGGACGAGCAACGAGGAGAAAGAGGGTGTGAGCTGCTGATTCCAAATCACTCCCGTGTGCACAGGTAAAGCTGAGTAATTAGTGCATTAATAGGATCACAATAGCTGCTAATTGGAATATTAAAATCAAATCTCCTTCCCGCTCTTGCTAGCACAGTGTTCATTTCCTTCCTTCCCCTCTCCTCCCCTCCCCCGAATAGAATCGTCTCTGCTATCAGCGTTGGCTTGGACAACACACTCTGATGAAAAAGTGTCGAGGTCTACGTGTGCATCACTCGGCATCACTACGCATCAAAAGGTCCGTCCGAGCGCCCCCACCCTGTCTGGAATTCCCGTGGTGGATCAAGGGGCACCAGGAACTCCTACCGTGGACATGCACGGCCCACATCGGCTGCCCCCCACACGGCCCTGGTCTCTCCATCACGCTTCCGGGCACCCCTCATGATTTCATGAGCATGAAAGGAGGTATTGTTGCTCTCACCAGGGAGCATCTAATCATCAGGTATCCGTGACCTGTGGCTCCGTGAACACCCAAGAGTGTGTTCCTCCTCCTGACCTCAGCGAGCTTTTGAGTTGGGAGGTGGAAAGCAACTTAGTTTTAAAGTGCCTCCGGGGAATAAATGGATGATCCATGCAGGGTCCCCCAGCAAGAGGGCTTACTTCTTGTCACCTGTCTTTGCTTCTGTCGTCCCGAGGCCCCCGCCTTCCCCCTTCTGTTCCATACGTGGCCACACTCGGCTCTCAGCCTAGGAAGTAAGGCTCAGGAGTGATACTTCAGTGTCAGCCCAGCTTACCTGCACGATCCCTTCACAGTGCCCCCCCGCCGCCCCCTCCTGCTTCAGTCAGTGGGGGACGGGCTATTTCCCAAACATGCCTGGGATGTCCCCTGCCCAGATCTGCCTTCCACTGGGAACACTTAAATGGATTCGAGCAGATTCGAGCCTCTAGCTGGGGCCCTCTGCCTCTGTGGGTCTCCGGAAGCCCTGCATGGCTTCGGAGGCTGGCATCCGCGCTCTCTTCCCTAAGAAGCCGTCCCTGGCCTTTGTCCTGGAAGAACTAACCGGAGCCCTTGCCCCGAGGCCCCTGGGCCACTCTAGTGGGGAGATGACACAGTGTGACAATGAAGCTCATGACTACAGGCGCGCAGCTTGGGGTCCCAGCCCCACCCTCAGGACATGTACGACGTTGGACCAGTCAGTTGAACCTCAGCCTCCTCATCTGCAGAACGGGAATAAGAATCTCCCATGGGGGCGCCTGGGTGGCTCAGCTGGTTAAGCGACTGCCTTGGGCTCAGGTCATGATCCCGGAGTCCTGGGATCGAGTCTCACGTCGGGCTCCCGGCTCAGTGGGGAGCCTGCTTCTCCCTCTGACCCTCTCCCCTCTCATGCTGTTTCTCTCTCTCTCTCAAATAAATAAACAAGTAAAATCTTAAAAAAAAAAAAAAGAATCTCCCACAGGATGGCTCTGAAGATTGGAAGAGATCACGCACAAGCGCACTTCTGAGCCGTGCGTAATGCATCATAAGCTCTCAGTAGACACTGGCCCTTGAGGACATGATCACAGTCTGACTTACGCTGTCACTGTTTGGACATATGGCTCTCTCCTCTACTAGGCTGCAAAGAACTTGACGTCAGGGACCACTCATGTCTCATTTTAGTCTTTCGTTCCCTCCCGTGCCTTCCTGCCCTCACACCCCCACTCCCTTGCAAGGAAGGAAGGAAGAAGTGGTACTAGAAAGAAAAGGAGACGCCACTGCCAAGTCCCAGCCAAGCCGTTGGTTTGTGTGCGCGCTATAACCATCACCTTTGTACCCCTGTGCTGTGCTGTAACCCCCTTGTTTACAAACAGGGAAACAGGGAAACTGAGGCTCAGAGGAGTTAAGTCACTGGCCTGTGATCACTCAGCTGGTGGGACGTGGACTGTTGACTCCGAAGGGGGTGCTCACGGTCACCACGGGCGGCGTGACAGCAGAGGGGTGCTCACCCGTGTACGTACACACCAAGCCGATAAGGACCAAGGGCTCCCAGCCTGTGTTTCCTGTAAGAGACTTTCAAACCAAGTTTAACGGGAGCTAAGAGTGGTGGAGAAGCAGTTGGGGGATCACCGTCCTATTGGAAACAAGGACTTGACGTTGGACCAATCCTGTTCCACTCTCACCTCGGATGCTATTTTCACGCGTGGTGGGAAAAAGAACCATTTCATTCCCCTCTCCTGACCCAGCCCCAGAAGGGGTAGCTTGTAAACATATGGAGAGTGGGGAAGAGAAAGTGCCGAGCGCCTTGACTCAAACGTCATCCGTGTGCCAGTTCTCCAGGCAGACGAAAATGAAAATCGGTGGCGAAACACACAGAGGGAAGTGAAACTTGGAGAAAGGGAAAAACCACCCAGAGCGGCTTCTCCTCCCGGTAATTCCTGCTCCCTGGGTATAAGGCTGCATTCCATGGCAACAATATTCACACTTAGCTGAAATAAGAGCTCCTACCAGCTGGACCCGTTATTAAGGAGGAGCCCCAGGATTAACACATTCCGTGTGAGTGAGGAGTGGCTTCGGCTGCCTGCCCCCTGTCCGCTGAACGGGCTTCCAGAGGCTAAGCTCCCCCCCCCCCCCCCCCCCCCCCCCCCGCAGAGTAGCGAGAAGCCTCGACCCCAGAGGCTCTCTGGCCATTCTACCCAGAGTTTGCGACTGCCACCGGACCAGGGTGCCTGAGGACAGTGGGGGCCCCTAGACCTAAAAGCAGGTCATATTGAGCCCTGGGGGCTAAGGGTGGGGAGGAGTGGGGGAGAAAAAGCCAAGTTCAAAGAACTGGGTTGGCTAATACCTGGCTATTAGACCTGGAATGGGGTCAATTCTCCTCTCTGCACTCAATTTTCACATCTCTCAAATGGGTATAACAACACATCCCACCAAGCGTTGCATACTGATCCAGTAAAGAAATTTATGCAAGCTCGTAGCACATAGCAAGCAGTACCTACATCTCTACTTTCTAGTCAGTTCTTCCAGAGAACCACAGGTGTATTTAGTGAGCAATTATTTTACCATCTGATGCTCTGTGAACACTTCTCATACTAGCCAAGTGCTAAGTATGTCACAAAGCTGTGTGTGTGAGTACGTGGTGTGTGTTTGTGCGTGCGTCAGAGAGTGTGCGTGTGGCATTCACGGTGCGGATACAGGGGAGCAACCTTCGGAGCCAGAGTGATGGGGTTTGACTCTGGCTTCCTCATTTACTGAGTGGTCTTGGGTGGGTCACTTCACCTCTGATCCCTGTCTCCTCTCCTCCCTGGAACGGTGATAATGCACCTCCATCTTAGAGTCATCATTGCGTTTAAAATGACTGTGTACCAAAAGAACTTGACATCCGTCAGCAAAAGACAAAACGGCTGCGGCTAAATGCAAAGCCAGATATCAGAGCAGAAAAAGGACATGAGTGGAACAACAGGTGGAATCCTTGACTAGTTCTGTACCAATGCTAATTTCTGTCTGGTTTTTTTTTTTAAGATTTTATTTATTTATTTGACAGAGACATAGCGAGAGCAGGAACACAAGCAGGGGCAGTGGGAGAGGGAGAAGCAGGCTTTCGGCCGAGCAGGGAGCCCGATGCGGGGCTCGATCCCAGGACCCTGGGACCATGACCTGAGCCGAAGGCAGACGCTTAACGACTGAGCCACCCAGGCGCCCCTAATTTCTGGCTTTTGACAGATGTGTCACAGTTACTCGAGATGATGACACTAGGGGAAATTAGGTGAAGGGTATGGAGAACTCTCCACACTGTCTTTGCAACTTTTATATAAATCTAAAATTTTTCCAAAATTAAAAAAATTATATATGTACATGTAATTTTTTTAAGGTGCAGAGCAACTGGTCTTAAAGGGGCCTAAATATTAGACAGAGCAACCTGACTCAGTGTGGGCTGTTAGACTGGATCCCGCATCAAGAGAAAAAAGGAAATCACCAAAAAGAACAGCACTGGGGAAATCAGCAAAGTGTGCACATGGGCTGTATACAGGGTGGCAGTATTCCGTCAGTGTGAGGTTCCTGCATCTGATGACCATCCTGAGGCCGTGAAAGGGAGCGACCCTCAGAATAAAGGTGGGTGTTGCCGGGACTGGGGAGGGCACTGGGAGCGATCACGTCATGGTTACGGGTTTGACGTTGGGCTTCTGGAAATGTCCTGGACTAGACACTGTGGACGTGCTAAGTGCCATGAAACTGTTCACTTTGGAACGGTCAGTTTTATGTGACACAGATTTCACCTCTGCACATTCAAAAATATGTGGAAAAAGAAGAGAGAAAGCGTCTCTGTTCTTAGGAGACACAAACTGCAAGTAATTGGTGGTGAAGGGCATGATGTCCACAAACTTATTCCTAAATGATTTATCAAAACACCACCAATAACGCCAGCGATATGGGGCGGTGGGGGCAGGGGCGGGAATAAAGCACATGTGGGAAACAGTCCGCAGCTGATGAGTCCAGGCGAAGGGCATACGGAGTTTATTATTCTTGCAGAGGTCTGAAATTTTTTCAAATTAAAAAGCAGAAAACAGGAAAACAACGAGGCTTAATTTAAAAGCTAGTGCTTGCTACAGTATGGGAATCTCCTTCAATGATATGGTTATTATTGCTGTGTGCGCACACAATATTAGAAGTTTACCCTAATAGCTACGATTTATTTTCACAGATATGTCCTGAACCCCGCTCCGAGTGCGATCTGAGCGGAGGCAGGGGCTGTCAGGCAACGCCCACCCCCCAGTGCCTCGGGGGCGGGGGGCGGGACGGTCCTGTCCGGACTGTAGTCAGGGCGCAGCAGGTTTCAGCTGCCATGCCCAGGTCTTGGCAGCGTGCCCGCACACAGGAGATGCCCGCCAGAGAGCGACAGGATGAGCACACAAAACGAACCAGCAGGTCCTGGAGCCAAATATTATAGGTGCTGCAGAGCAGTCCAAGGGGCCCAGACCAAGTGATGGGGGCTCCAGGGGCTGTGCTACCCCACCCATCCTTCATGGCCACTGACAAGTGGAGAAGGAGCCACTCGGGAGAGTTCAGTGGTGGCCAAGGCTCCCGGGGGTGCCGCCTGGAGCTCGGGACTGGCCACTATTTAGGACGGTGTCTGCTGGGCCATGCACTGACCCTGAGGAAGCAGGGCAGGCTGGGCCCGGGGGGGCGGGGGAGGGAAGTGGGCGTGGGGGTCACATCAGTCACCACAGCTCACCAGCGCTGGCTCCTGTTGAGCCCCATCAACACCTGAATCGCCAAGTCCCGCATTAACGATAGCAATCAGGTTAGGAGCGCATAATTAGATAATTCAATTGCTTTCCAGGGAGAGCTGCTGTTTAATTAAAGAGGACTTTAACTGAAGGCAGAACTAGGGAGCTGGGGAAGACCAGTCTGATCGGCTAGAGATTGCAGCAATCTGGCAAGGTGAGGAGCGCTCCAGGCCATGGGCACGGAGGTGGAGGGAGCACCCCCTTGCTTCCCTGGAAGGGCTGGGAGCAGATCACGTGATAGCATATCAGAAAAAAGATCCTGTTAGCCTAGGTTTTGAATAAATTTGCATGGAAACAAACATCATAGCCTCTGGTCTGCTGGTTTCTTCTAGCTCCGTGACCTCAGGAGCTTCCTTAAGCTCTCTGAGCCTCAGTTTCCCGATCAAGGTCACAAAGTGAGAAGTGTGACTCTTGGGTAAAGTGAGGGATTCTTTTAATATCTGATGCTTTGTAAAACCTTTTTATGTTAGCCAGTTGCTAAATATGGCCTGAAGCTCTGTGTGCAAGTGTGCGTATGGGGAGCAGGGCAGATGGTCTTTTCTTTGGGACATACTGATTAGGTCCTCACCTAGCCGCAGAATGAGGCTGCGGTCATACTACGTGTCTGAAGGTTAAGTGAGCTTGTGAATGCAAGCCCTCAGAGCAGGCCCAGGTGCATGCCCAGTGCCCAATAAATGTCACTTGCATTAAAAAAATTAACACATCTTGAACCCAGAGAAGAAAATTTCTGCTGAATTCCTGACATAAATATATTTATTATGAAATGCAAGCTCAAGAAAGCCACTCTTGGGGCACCTGAGTGGCCCAGTCAGTTAAGCATCTGACTCTTGGTTTCGGCTCAGGTTGGGATCTCAGGGTCATGGGATTGAGCCCCGTGTCAGGCTCCATGCTCAGTGTGGAGTCTGCTTGCGATTCTCTCTCTCCTCCTCCCTCTGGCTCTCCCGCTCTTGCTTGCTCTCTCTCAGATAAATAAATCTTTAAAAAGAAAAAAAAAAAAAAAAGGAAAGAAAGAAAGCCACTCCTAAGACAAGTAGAGATGTTTATATGTTCTCTGCACCTCCTCCTGATCATTTGCAGACAATTGAGAGTTGCTTATGGTGCACTGGGGATAAGTGACCCAATGATAATGTTATCATGATCATTCATTGTTTTGAAAGCGCATCTATGTGCAGGCTCTGTGCTGGGCACCAGGGGGCGCGGTGGACAGGGTCCCTGCCCGCAAGAGTTTTCAGTTGGGCCCATGACATCACCTTTGGCCTTAGAGGTAGGAGACACCAAGTGGCAGGTGGATGATCAAAATTCCACGAGGGTAGGAAACAGGCACAAACTGAGAGGGAATGATTTTTACTCCAACAGGACAGGCAAAACAAGGAGCAAAATCAAGTTCTTGCCACTTCCTCCCCCAATTTCTTGCAGGGTGTCCCCCCCCCAGTCTTCCTCAGACACCACAGCTGCTGCCCCCGCTGTGACCAGGCCCTGCATCCCGAGCCCTGGTGGTGGGGTTCATATTCTTAATTGGAGCTTTCACCCACCCCCCTGGAACTGCCCTGGTGCTGCCGGCTCCTGGGGAGGCTGCCCCATGGCTTTTCTCTCTGCCCTCCTGGGAATGACTTTCAGTTTCCCTAATGAAGCGGCCCCTTCCTTCCATCTCTGTCATTTCTGCTGCCATCTTATTGGGGGAAGTTTAGCCCTGCCCCCCAGGGTCGGGTATTGTCCTCCTCCCAGAAACCACCATGGTGTTGAACTACAAAATAAAACTACTAAAAAGGTACACAGTCCCTGATTCCTGGCTGGGGTGGGTGAGGACAGCCCTTTCTGAGCTGCCCAGCACCTGCGGCTGGGAGTCAGGAAGACAATGGTGACAGTCCCTGAGTCAGTGGGTGGCGGAAACTCTGGCCACGTGCTCTCCAGAGAGGACAATTCTGGGAAGAGTCCAAGCTTTGGAGAGCTTGGGTAAGGGATGGGACCTGACGGTAGGAAGTGCAGAAATAAAGAGTAAGTGCCTGTATGCCAAGTATTTTTAAGGGTCATTAATATTAATAGCATCATTCCAAGTAGAATAATGAGCAGGACTCTAATTAATCATTTTTAATGGCAGCTTTGCTCCCATTTTCATACTGCATTTTTAATCAACAAGTCTCCCAAGGGGCCTGTCGCCCCTGGGAATATTAACTGGAGGTGCCTGGTCCTTCCCCCCCAGAGGAACCCCTGGCCGGCCTGCGATCTGGCCATTGTTCCCAGGTCAGAAAATCCACGAGGCTGCTACAAAGACCTGGCAGCTGAAGAGATGATGGTCATGCATTCATTCAGCAAACATTGCCATGTACCCAGTCCTTGCCTAGGCTCTGAGGATGCACTGGTAGCGACAACAATCACAACCACGTCCCCCTCAGGGAAGACAGATGCGTGAGCAACCACAACCACATGTGGAAGGGCTTGCCGGGAGATGCCGGGTGCTATGGGAGCCCCCGAGGAAGGGGACCACCCGTCTGTCCAAGCATAGCAGGCAGGCTTCCTGGAGGAAGTGGCATGAAGCTGATCCCTGAAGTGTGGGTAGGAGTTAAAGAGGGGAGAGGGGGCCCCAGGGAGAGATGGGCACATGCAGAGGCCCAGAGGTGGGAAGGGAGAACACATCTGAGTGTCGTACGATCAAGAGTATGTGAGGTGCACACCCACATTCACAGCACCATGATGCACAACCATCAAAAAGTGGAAGCAAACCAACTATCAACGGGTGATCGGTAAACAAGATGTGTTAGGTCTGTGCAATGGAATATTCTCCAGCCTTGAAAAGGAATGGATTACTGACACCTGCTGCAACATGGATGAGCCTCGAAATCATTTTGCTGCGTGCAAGAGTCCAGTGCAAGGGCAACATACTGTAGGATTCCGTTTATATAAAGTGTGCAGGGCAGGACCGGCCACAGGGACAAGGCAGGTAATGGTTGCCCGGGGCTGGGGGGGATGATCGCTGACGGGTACGGGATCTTACTTCGGGCTGATGGTTGGGAATGAGGGAAAGGTGGTGGTTGTACAGTACAGTTGTGAATGTGCTAAATGCCCCTGAATTGTTCCCACTAAAACGGTTAATTTGTTATGTGAATTTTGCCTCAAAAAAAAAAAAAGGTGAGAGAGGAAACAGAGCATGTGAGAAGCCGAGCAAGAGACATAGCTGTGCGTGGTCCGTCTCCTTCAGGTGGCCCCCAGCAAGGAGTCCTCGGTCACCTGCTCCGGCATTTCTAATCATGAGCCCCTTGCCACCCCCCTAAGAGCGAGCCCTCTCAACCCAGCACTGACACCAGTCAGATTCTCAGATTTGCAAGGACTTTTCTAGAAACTATTGTGATGACTGGCTAGCCATCCCATTATTGAGGATCCAAAGAGTTAGTGTGCAGGAAAGTGCTTAAAAGGGTCAGACATTTTGCACAGGAACAATAACACCAGCTAAACAGGATCGAGTGTGTTCTTCGGCCCAGACATGGGGGCCAGACTCTGCATGTATCATTCCATTTCACACACCACCCCCAGCCCCATCAATCAGGCACTATTATTATCCCCAATTTACGGGTAAGGAAACCCATGGCTGCTCAGAAATGTTAAGTCATTTGCCCAAAATCACACAGCTAAGAAGAGGAGCCGGGCCTGTCCAGCTCCAAAGTCTGTGCTCTTTTACCATTATGCTCTGTTGCTTCCTAAATGATAAACTATTAAGAAAAATAAAACCCTGACCTTTTCCCTGGTTGCACTCTGCCTCCTTTGCCAAGCCCCTGGGATGCTTTCTCTCTGTTTTAAAAGGCTGGACAGTCATTTCTTTTATCCCCGTTGCTCCATCACCTGGAGGACTTTGATGGGAGCAGGGACAGGGCTCCCTGTCTCCAGCCTGCATCTTAGAGACCCTGTCGCAGCATCCCTTACGTGGGTGGGTGCCTAAATCCAGCCTGCACACAGCTGTGTCCTCTTCCCAGACTTAGTGGGCGTGCTGGCCACTGTGGAAGCGGCTCTAGGCCCAGTACACAGTTGGAGATGACCATCTTTACTACTTTATCAATGGCCAGAGCAGGAGCTATTGGAAAGTGTGAACCAAAGGGGGTTGACACTGTACCTTGCATATCGATTGGCCATCAGGAGTATTACACGTCCCCAGCAAAAGCATGTTCTCATCCCAGACCGGCCAGGAAGGGGCAATTTTAGCTTCGTTTGTGTGCCATGAGTTGGGCAGCTGTCCAGGAGCCATCTCTTTCAAGAAGATACCCCCTCCGGGTGGTTCCAGAAGGTGCCCCACGCACCTGCAAAGACCGGAGGCTGCCGCAAAGGGCTTGTGACCAACAGACACAGAGCACAGAGGGGTGGACGTGCGGTCTCCGAAGGCCACCAGGAAGGTTAACGGGGCTGAAACAGAGGCAGACATCGCAATCTATAAATAAAAGGTGTGGCCGTATGTGAAAAAATTGGACTCATTTTACCGGCAACTTCCCTGGATCCATCTCAGAACTAGCCCTTTTTAGTACTGCACTTTTTTGCAACTCATCGGAGGGTAATCAACGGGCTTTGGGCCTCACATTGATCTGAAACATAAATGCTAAAAAGAGGAGTGTGAGGTGACATTTTTATTGACTTGATTGTAAAGGAAGTCAGAGAACCCAGCCAGGCAGGCAAAGAAAGGCACCGAATTGCCAAGAGTTTGAATCCATAGCAACAGACGGCCCCAAACCACCATCATTGCCCCAAGCCGTGGTGGAATGTTTAGAAATACATTTTTGGGGGGGCTCTTCGGTAACAACAGGGAAGGAAGGCTCCGGGTGCGGCAAGGCCACCTTCACTCGAGGGCCCACACTCCCCAGGATCTGGGAGGGAAGGAAGGAGAGGCCCCGAGGACTTGACCCCAACACGGGCAGCCGCCAAATAGCCAGCAGCCTCTGGAACAGGGAGTTCAGATGCCAGCCATCTCCTGGGACAGGCAGGGTCTCAGGGCCCCAGTCCCCCCAGCGACAGAAGCCCGGCTTGTCTGTGAGGAGCGTCTTCAGAGTGGAGGGCTGGGAAGAAGGCCTGAAGCAGCCATGGCGAGTGATGGGGGCCGGCGAGGGGAGGCAGGTGGAGAGCACAGAAGAATCCCATTAAAGAACAAAGCTAATCAATACTTGCCGCAACCTGGAAGGTTTAAAAGCCTCTCCACAAAGTCTGCTCCCCCGTCGGTGGGGGTACAAGTGGCAGGAGAGCTGTTTGGACCCTTCTCTGGGAAGGGGCACTGTGTCTGGCACAGCCTGCAGGGTGGGCTGAGGCGGTGGGTCAGCTGCCCCTCGGGGATTTGGGGGCACCGGACAGCCCCTGGGAGCCCTTCCTAGGATCTTCACTACGCCTGCACCGGAGGGGACCTTGGAAACCTCCTCAGGGTCCTTCCCTCCCATCTAATGAATGGGGACACTGAGACCCTAGAGAGAAAAAGATTTGCCCAAGGTCATATGGCTAGAAGGTTCCAGGCCTCTGTCTCCTGGCACAAGTGAATTTCCTCTTCAAAGCCTATTAACAAGACTGTCCCTCTCACTTTTCTTTATTATGGTTAACGATGCCAGCAATCTTAGAACCTACTATTAACTGATTAAACCCCCTGTTAACTGGGTGCCTGCTCGGGTTGATCAGCACGCTGGTCGTTGGATGTGAATTACATGAGTGGATGTGAATGCAGTGAGGTCCAAGCCTTCAGAACACTGTGAAGCAGTCCTGTTACCATCCTAGTTTGGAGAGGAGGAGAGAGAGACTCCTAGGTTCCATGTCCGCCTTGGGGCTAATCTCCATCCCCTGGACTCCAGAGCCCCAGCTCCTAGATGCTGCATGAGGTGCCGTCCTTGGGAGTCAAGGACCAGTTGAGATGTGACCCAGCAGCAGAGCTAGGAGAGGGGAGGCCCTGCTCTGATCCTTCCTGTGGCCTCAGGGTTTGTGGGGTCCATTAATTCAGCCACCCCTTAACTTAGCTGCCTCTCCTGACAGCTGCCTGGGCTGAGTGGGAACAGTGGGTGGCTCACCCCTGAATGGATCCCCAGAGTCAGCAGAGGAGAGAGGTGCTCTCATAGCAGGGTCAAGGCCACTAGGAAAGGGAGGGCCCCTGTGCCCTCACAGTCCCCAAGTTCTCCCGGCTCCGTCATTCTTCATGTCAGCCACATTTACAGACACGACCCTCTGAGCACCGTGACCATTTATGGAGGGCTCAGTGTGGGCCAAGCCCTGGACGAATGTGACATGCTCCCCACCTCCCTAAGAGGTTAAGTTCCCTTATAATTCCCATTTCATAGGGGATCAGACTGAGGCCCAGCAGAGCTGAAGAAAGAGCTCCGGGTTTCACACCAGTAAGTGGTGGGACCCAGATCCGTGTCCATCTGGGGATGTGATGACAGAAGTACCACCAAGCAGGAGTAGGTGGGGGGGCTGGTGGTTCCTTAGATATCTAAACACAGAATTACTGTAGGACCCAGCAATTCCACTCCTAGGCACAGACCCAAAGGAATTGAAAACAGATCCTGAAACAAGTCCACTCACATAGCGCATTTATAGCAGCCAACAGGTGGAAGCATCAGCAGATGATGGATACACATGTGGTGGAGCCACACGATGGATTCATTGTATTATCCAGCCACAAAAAGAAACAAAGTACCGACACACGCATCATGTAAACATAAGTGAACAAATATTCTAGGATTCCTCTTATATGAGATCTCTGAAGTAGACCGATCTCTAGACACAGGACACAGCCCGGTCGTCGCCAGGAGCTGGGTTGAGGGGAGAGTGCCTCGTGGGTGGGGAGCTCTACTTTGGGGTGACAGAATTGTTTTGGAACCGGATAGAGTGGTGGCTGTGCAACATCATAAATGCACTAAATGTCAGTGAATGCCACTTTAAAATGGTTAATTTTATATTATGTGAGTTTCAACCAAATAAATTATGTTCTAAAGAAAAGGACAGTGTGGGTTTTTTTGATGTTGAGCTGCCCCCTGTAATGGGGCGGGGGGAGGAAGAGCTAAAGGTCTAAGTGAGAGCATGGAGGGAACAAGTCCTTGGGGGAACCTTGAACGCACCTCATTTTTGTTCCCACACCTCTTGGATGTGGCTCAGAGAGGACCACAGGACATTTGTATCTGAAACAGGACGAGCAGAGGGCATGGATCCACAGCCCAGAGACTGTTCACACAAGCCCAGAGGAAAACATGTCATTAAAGTGTAAAGCACGTGGGGAGAAGGGGACAAACGGATGCTGCAGGCCTTGGTGAGAACAGCTCGCATACCTTTGCGGCAGGCACATCACCCTAAATCACCAGCTGCCAAGTGGAAGGCCCCGTCTCAAAATCCGTAAAAGTTCTACAACCTGCTCTCTGGGAGGAAAAAAGAAAAAAAGCAAACAAAGCTCTGGTTTGTAGTGTTGGCCAGTTTCCATGGTGTAAATGTTCCCGCCATGGTTGATTTCGCGCTGAATGTGAGCTTGGGAATAGATGCTCGGCAGCCGTCCTCGGAGGCCACTCCACCACACAGATGTGATAGAGGTAAACAACCTCAGGAGGAGGGGAGTAGTAGAATGTGGGGAAATAATTAGGGAGGGAGGAGTTTTGAGTATTTATTACCTCTGTGTTTAATGTAACGTATTTAATTATCAGTTTACATAATTTAATTTTTTATAAAGATTTTATTTTTTTCATTTTAGAGAGAGAGTCTTAAGCAGACTCCTTGCTGAGATCAAGAGTCAGATGTTTAGCCGAGCCCTACATAATTTAATTTTTAATAATGACTGTGTTCGGGACTCTTGGTTTCAGCTCAGGTTGTGATCTCAGGGTCTTGGGATAGAGCCCCACATTGGGCTCTGTGCTTAGCGGGGAATCTGCTTGTGGATTCTCTCTCTCCCTCTGCCTCTGCCCTTCCCCCTGCTCGTGCTCTCTCTCTCTCTCTCTCTCAAATAAATAAATAAATCCAATAATGTCTTATTATTAGATAATAATAATCTAATAATCTAATCTAATCTTATAATCTAACGCGTTTAACAACTAGCTCACCAAATTCCTTAACATTTAATAACCAGCTCTGGAGATGAGTCACTCAGGCACAGGGCTGACCCCACACTCACCCGCTGACACTTCTCTCCTCCCTCCTTGGTTCCTTCAGTCCCTTTAATGTGGAGTAAAATTTTTCCTTTCCCAGGCATGGCTCAGGTTTAAGGTGTAGGCTTAGCTCACGCCCCTAGAAGGAAAAACTCACGGATTCAGTGCAGATCGTTCCCCTAAAGCAGACTTGACTGATGGGGTTGCCAAAAGCTGGACCCTGAGGAGGGCTCTGTGGATTGGCAGGAGGTGGGGGGAGGGCTGTAGTGGTGGGAGGGAGAGGCATAGAGTAAACATATCGGGGGAACACTGGGAACCAAAAAACCTGCCAATGGACCCCTGACTGTCTTACCAAATTTTCACCCCAAATTAGCAACAGCATCCTTGAGCGGAGTTATCTAAGTCTGTGTAACAGACTGCTCTATAGCCTCATGGTTTCAACTGTAAAAAAATGTGACTCCACAGCAGGGGCCTGACTGGGCTCAGTGGGGTCGTTCTGGCTCAGCGTCCCTCTCAAGCTTGCAGCTAGAAAGTGGCTAGGGCTGGAATCTGCCAGAGGCTGAGGCTTGCTCACAGCAGCCAGGCGCCTGCCTCTCTGTGTGCGCTCCATTCATCTCCTCAGCTAGGCGGCTTCTGAGCAGTCAGATTTTGTACAGGGCAGCTCAGGGCTCCAAGGCATGTGTGTATGTGTGTGTGAGGGGAGAGAGAGAGAGAGAGCCCCTTTGCTAACCTAGCCTCAGAAGTCACATCCTCACTGGGGCATTCCGCTTGCTGGAGGGGAGTCAGGAAACCCAGCCCATATTCAGGGAAGGGAATTGTTATGGGGGGAACGTCAGAGGACTAGAGGACTTGTTTGCAAGTCACCACGGTCCACTTACTCAGGTGCATCCCGTTCCCCTGCCGAGAAGGGTCATCGCTGGGCTTACCCATCTCTCCAAGGTTGGGTCAGTCCTCATGGCCACCCTGGCCTGGGCAGCAGCAAACACAGCCCTTCCCAAGGCCACCCAAGATCAGACGAGGGGAGGCATCCCCACACTTGCCACCAGTGGCTTCCAAGTTGCCAAATCCAAGAGCTTTGTTTGGTGTTTGCCATGGCTGATCACCTCTTCGTGAAAGTTTGCACCCCCCCAACACACACACACTGTCAGAGTATGGCGCCGTTCCCCGGACCGTCTGCTGGCCTGTCCAGCCACTCCTCTCCACCTCATGACATCTTGGTAGCCTTCCCACTGTTTCCTGGCTCTGTTCCCTCCCCTGGTTCTGCCTCCCCCCACCCCCCGGCCTCCACTTCACCTGAGTGGTTGACCCTCGAACTCTGTCTCCAGCCCCTGTTTGTTCCATATTCGGACCCTGTCTGCCAGCTATGCCCTTCCGTCTGGCCCCAAACAGAGCCCATCCTTAGCCACATCTCCCCACTCTGTTGTCAGCCCCACCAACCCTCCATTGCGGAGGTCCCCACACTTAGACTCTGATCCCATTACTTCTGGGCCCTCCCCCACACTGAACAGAGGGGCCAAATCACGGGTGTCCCTCTGCAGGATTTCTCATCTCCCTCTACCCCTTCCCTCTGCACTCCTATTGACTTCACCTCCCACCAGAGCACCTGGCGACATCTTCCCAGGGCCACAGCAAATCCTCCCTGCTCCAGAGAACCCCAGAATAGTCTCTTCATGGATCGAGAGGGCTCTGTGGTCAGGCAGACCGAGTTCAAATCCCACATGAACCTCTCACTAACTGTAGCCTCAAAGTGCTATTAAACCTTCAGAAACCCAAGACCCCATCTGTAGAATGGGAATTATAACAGGTGCTTTGTGCGCTTAGGTGGGAACTAAATGAGGCAGCTTATAAATTCCCACCTGTGGTTGGCTGAATAATGCCTGCCCCCCAATGATGTCCACGTCCTAATCTCCAGACCCTGTAAATATGCTACTTTACATGACAAAAGCAACTTTGCAGATGTCTTTAAATTAAGACTTTTGAGATGGGGAGATTATCACGGATTATTTGGGTGGGCCGTTGTAATCACCGAGGTCCTTATAAGAGGGAAGCAGGAGGGTCAGAGTCAGAGGAGGAGACGTAAGAACGGAAGCCGAGCTCATGGTGATGCGGGGCCATGGGGCACAGGTGGGGGCAACCTATAGAAGGTGGAAAGGCAGGAATGGACTCTCCCCTGGAGCCTCCACAAGGAAGCCAACCTTGTCAAGACCTTGATTTGTCAGAGACTGATTTTGGACTTCAGATCTCCAGAACCATAAAGTAACACATTTGTGTTGTCTTAAGCCAGTAAATGTAAGATAACTTATAGCAGCAACCAAAAACTAATACACTGGCCTAGAACAGATGCTCAGTAGGAGCAAGTCTCCTCTCCTTACAGAACGATCCACCTGCTTCCTGTCACTACTCATGGCCCTACCCCCCACCACCCCACTCCACATGCTATGATTCTTCCCAAATCAAGTGCCATGTTCCCAGGGCAGCTCTCTCTGTCCCCCCTGAAGCTGGCACTCAAGAAGGGCTCTGTCTGGACCTTTCTCGTGACTCGTCACAGTTGACCCAGGCAGGGACAGCTTTCTGTTTCCAGCCCTGCCTCACCTACCAGGAGGCTAGTGTCTCCAGATGGGGGCATCTCTTGCTCATGTGCGGATCTCTCATGACGCATAACTCTGAGCACAGCACGAGGGCACAGCGACCACCCCTGGAATCGGACTGAAAGGGAAGGCGGTGGAAGGAGGTCCCGTGGGGGAGGGGGCAGTGTCCACAGTCGTGGCTGGTCACCATTCTGCCCGGTTCCTCATCTTCCTGGGAAGGCACAGAGCCAGGAAACTGGAAGAAGGCCATTGCCAGTGCTGAGCAATATGAACACTTTATAATGTAGATTTTACACAAATCAGCAGAATCCCCATCTAAACAGAGGAGATGGGGTCCATTTTCAAAGGAAGGGAGGTCTGCTAAGTGCAGGATGGAAAGTTCTGGAAGGGCCTAGGGAGCTCCAGAAATGATATTTCTGGGTTGAAATGAGCCAAACGCCTGAGCAAACAGAGCAAGGGGGGAGTCACCTGTCTAGGGGGCTGGACTTTGCTGCCCCGTTGCTGCCCCCTGCTCAGGAGCCTGCTGCAGAAGATGAGTTGGAGCAGGGGCAGTGGGGGGAGTGTGGCCCCTACCAGCATGGACGTGTGGTGAGAAGGGAAAGTGCTGGCCAAGAGCTGTCTGGCTTTTTCAGTCTACCTGAGAACTGCACCTGCCTGGAGCTCAGCCATGGGCGTGGTGGGAAGCTTAGAACCTTCAAGATGAAACAGATGATAACCAAGGGGGTATACTGAGGCTGGCGTTGCTGGCAAAATGCAAAGGCCTGAGCATCAGTTTGGGGGTTGGGATACGGGGGCGTACAGGGAAGAGTTTCTAAAGCTGAAACTAGTCCCTTAGGGCTCAGCTTGAGGGGCTTAGTGTGTGGAGGGCACGTGGTATCAAGGATTGAGGTGAGAACACGCTTCCAGCCGTGGATGATAAGAAGATGCTACAAATCCGAGGTCTCTGCCAGGAGCTGTGGGCGCCAGGCTGAATTTCACGCAATCCCCGCCTTCCTGGGTCTATCTTTGGGGAGTGCGTGGGGAAGGGGCTGCGGATGCTGGAGGGTGGCCATCCTTTGGTCGGCCCCGAGCAAGGAGAGCCAGTCTGAGAGCAGAGTGGGACCAATTGTCTTTAGCGTCAGTCTCTCTGGACTTTATTCCTGAGGGATTTGTGTCCGCAGTATCCAGTGCCTGGAACAGTGCTGAGCACACAAGACGTGCTTAGTATATACTGCAGATGAAAGAGAGACTATTTATCGAAGTGAGTGTCGAATGTTGTGTTAAGTGTCTTAGACCCGTGATTTCACTTCCTCACCACAGCAATGCTGCACCCCCTCACACTCCAGATGAGGAAACAGGAGACTCAGAGAGGCTAAGAAACTGGTCTGAGCTCACCAGCTAATGAGTGTTTTGGGCAGCATTAAAATCCAGGTCTGCCTGTGCCCTGGACCACCGCCCTCCCCAGTAAGGTGGGACTGACTGTACCTAAGCTCATCTTGATCACCAAAGGCAGGTCAAAAATACCCAAAATGGTCATGATCCCGGGGTCCTGGGATCGGGCCCCGCATCAGGCTCCCTGCTCCGCGGGAAGCCTGTTTCTCCCTCTCCCACTCCCCCTGCTTGTGTTCCCTCTCTCACTGTGTCTCTCTCTGTCAGATAAATAAATAAAAAATCTTAAAAAGGGTGCCCGGGTGGCTCAGCTGGTTAAGCGACTGCCTTCGGCTCAGGTCATGGTCCTGAAGTCCCGGGATCGAGTCCCACATCGGGCTCTCTGCTCAGCGGGGAGTCTGCTTCTCCCTCTGACCCTCTTCCCTCTCGTGCTCTCTATCTCTCATTCTCTCTCGCTCAAATAAATAAACAAAATCTTTAAAAAAAATCTTAAAAAAAAATACCCAAAGCGGGAAAGAATAGGGCAGGTGGTTGCCCAGGTGCACCCTGGACCTATATTAGATTACACATTAGAGGGACCCTATATTAGATTACACATACCACAGACGGGGGCAGGGGATGGGGGGCTTGGGGGTGTTAAACAACAGAAATTTCCTTCTCATGGCTCTGGAAGCTGGAAGTCCAAGATCAAGGTGTGGGGAGGGTAGGTTTCTCCTGAGGCCTCTCTCTCTGGCTCCTGGATGGCTGTCTCCTGCCCGCCTGTGTCCATGTCCTAATTTCTTATAAAAACACCAGTCAAATCGGATGAGGGCTTGCCTTAATGACCTCATTTTACCTCTTGAAAGACCCTGTCCCCAAATACAATTACATTCTGAGGTCTTGGGGTTTAGCATTTCAACATACGAATTTGGGGGGGCACAATTCACCCCGTAACGGAGTTTAAAGGGCATCTTCTGTTCCTTGAAATGGCTAGCGGGCTGTGAAACCCAGAAGTAAGGGCAGCCACCAGAGGGGAGGGTCGCCATCCCTGCAGAGGGAAATTCTGCACTTTGCACTGTCTTGGTGCCTGAAATAGGCCTTCCCATGCAGCACCCGCTTCTTTCTGGGGCAGTTTAAGGACCTGCCCCCAAGACTCTCAAAATCTGTAGTGAGCATGCTCAGTGAGCCCTCAGCCCATCAAGGCTCCACCCGCCCAACCCTCCTCCAGCTCCAGCTCCGACGGTGGGTGCCATAACTTTCTGTGAAAGGATGGGCAGGGCTAAGTCACCCGGAAGTCACTGGGTCGGGGCGAGGGGTGGGGAATGTGTGCAAACTCTCATTAGTGCCACTCCACCATACTTTGGATATATGGTCCGCACCCCAAGCCCAGCCGTCTCAGAAACAGGGGCACCTCTGGGTTACACTGAGAATAATCCATTGCAAACACATCCTCCCTACTCAAAAAGGAAAATCATCAGCTCAAGTGTTTGAAACTGGTGAGCTCGGCACTCTGAGGACCAGGGCAAGCATTGTGGTCCCCAGTCTTTCCAGGAGCGCCCTGGCTGATGAGACTGGGACTGAGTCCCTGGATGGTCCTCCTCATATTCCAGAAAGGATGGGTTAGCTTCCGAGGCAGGCTGTCCGAAGGACCATCAGGCTCCGTGGTGGGGGACAGGGGGCTGCAGGTGTCTATGTGCGTTTAGCGGCGTACCCGCTGCATGCAGGACTTTGACAGGGCCAGGAGGAGTTCATCTTATGCGGCAGCTCCCAGATGGCCAGGGTCCTGCCCCCTCTCTGTGTCCAGCCAACCCCCGGGAGCACACTACACACATCACCCTGCCTTTCTAGTTCCCTCCAACCCCCTGCTGCTGTCAGAAATTGGACATCTTGGTGCCACACAGCTGACCCTTTCTACCAGAGAGGAGGGGAGAGGCAAACTTATGACCCCCTAGCCTGGTTGGCATTTTGATAGTCCTTCATCTATCCATTCATTTATTCAGCTTTGATGAGCCAGACTGGGGATCCAGGAATCAGCAAGACAGATATGGCACCTTCCTCGGGGGCTTACATTCCAGCAGGAGAGACAGAAAACACAGAAGCAAGCAAACAAATTCAGTATGGCTTGTAAGAACACCTATGTGGAAGATACAATTCTCAGGCTCCCACTCTGGAGATTCTGCCTCAGCAGGCCTGGGACGGGACCCGGAAATCTGTATTGTTACCAAGTCTGCCACAGGGCACTGGGATGCCCAGGCAGATGTGGGTACCATGGGTCTGAGCCATCCCACTGCCTACGGACGCTCTCCGTAATGTTCCCTTTCATCCAATAATCCCACGTCTGGGAATCTATCTACAGGTCCTTCCGCACAAATAAGAAATGATGAGCAAGACGTCTTGCATTGTACTGTTTATAAGAACAAAGGATCAGACATGATTCTGGTGTCCTATAGTGAGTTTCTGGTGGAATATACTAGAGCTTGGCCGCATAGTGGAACAGTATGTAGCTCTGAAGAATGAGAACTTCTGCATGCACTGCTGTGGGGGGGCTCCCCAGGATACATTGCTCAACAAAACAACCACAAAGGGAAGGGTCAACGCTTATAGGATGCTACCTTTTGTATGCGAAAAGGAGAAGCAAAATAAGAATATATATATATATATATATATGTATTGATATAATATATATCTCCCTATTGGTGTCTGAATAGAGAGCCTAGAAGGGGAAATAGGAAGGTAATGAAATGCTTGCCTGCAGGGTGGGGAGGTTGGCGGAGGAAGACCAGTAGAAGGCAGACGTCTCAGGGTCTGTACTCCTTCCTATATAGTTTTGATTTGGGAACCATGCAATTACCTGCTGTTAAAAAGATCAGGCAGGAAGGTGTTGGGGGTAGGAAGGCGGGTTTGGTGTCAGATTCCTGAGCTGTGAGCCGGGCTCCCCCAGCTGCCTGCCACGGGCCCTGGCAAGCCACCTGCCTTCTCTACCCCTCCGCCCCTGCCTTCATCTGAGAGTGAGGATGGCCCCCATCACCTCCGAGGGCTGGGAAGGTGAGTGAGCGTGTCTAAAGGCCTTCTGCACAGAGCGTGGTGAGAGTGGCAGCCCATCGGCATCTTCCAAATCTCCCTCAACTGAGAGGAAGCTGGGTCCAGGGGTTCACAAGGAAAGGAAATATAATATATGACATCATTAACCATACTCCTTGCCTTTGTATAGCAATTTCCCTATTTTCAGAACTTTCCCAAACTGTTCTCATTTGCTCTTGAAGTAACCTAAATATCCCTATTTATAGGTAGGGAAGCAAAGGAGGTCCCTGGCCTCGCCTCACACACCAGCCGGGCCTTGACCCGTGCCCAGGGCCAGCCTGGCAGAGTTCCGCTCTGTGCTGGGGAAAGAGCCATGGAGACACAGGCTGGAGAGAGAGGTGGGGAGAGGTGGAGGCGCCGGGGCAGGCTGGGTCTGTGCGGGGGCCCCTTGGCTTGTGGCCCGTATTCAGCCGTGGCTCCCCTGTGTGCCCTGCAGCTGGGGAAGGGAGGTGGGACTTGGAGTCACATGTCCCTGTTTGGGTCCCCTTTCTGTCACATACTAGTGACCTTAGGCAAGTCCCTGAACTCCTTAAATGGTGTTTTACAGCCTTCATTTGCAAAATACGAGTAAGAAAACCCAATTCCTAGCCCTCTTGAAAGGACACCCCCAGATCACACATGCTGAGCGCTTGGAACCATGCCCGACCCTCACTAAATAAAAAGGAAATCATCCATGTTCTGTAGGAAGTGACACACTATACCTACATGTCACCTGAACTGTCTACACGGGGCCCACCAGTGCAGATGGTCTGGAATTAATATATTGATTAAAACATTAATAACTGACTTATTTAAATTCTCTGTGCCTCAGTTTCCTCATCTATAAAACAGGGATAACATCCACCTCATGGGCTGGTACACAGATTCAGCGAGACAAGGCTTGTAATGTGTGTGGGACACAGACCCTGGTGCATTATGAGGGAACGGTAAGTGTCCACTACTAATTATCATTATGATTAGTTAAGGAGGCAGCTTATCTGGTTCTGTTTTTCCAAACACTGTTTCCTGCCAGGCCATGCTGGCATCATGCAGGCCCAGCCCCAGGGAGGGCATAACCCGCTTTCTCAGATGGGCACAGAGAAGAGGTAGAGAGACAATGAAAAATCCCACTCTTGATAGGAATGAAGCTCAGGCCCCTGAGACATGACCGTCAGTGAGACTTTATTGAGGACCATCACGAGATGAATACCTCATGGGAGCTCAAAAGAAAAGCAGCCCCGCTGTCCTTGTGGAGCTCCTCCTTCCCCCACCCAAGGGACCCCTCTCTCCAAATTCAGCTGCCTGTTCTTTCTGGCACATGAGCCACAATTCTCAATTCTGCCTTTGCTCATGCTGTTCCCCTGCCTGGAATACTGTTCCCTCCCCTCCTCCGCATGTTTAAATTCTATGCAAAATAAAAGACCCAGGTCAAAAAGGGTAACAGCCACCGGCTCCCGTCCCCTGTAGCCGAGGCCCCTGAGGTCCTGGAGTCACCTCCATTAGGTCAAGGACTCAAGGACCAGCTGGCAGAAGCAACGGAAGTGACCCAAACAGCCTTGGCGGTCAAGGGCTGTGACCCAGAGAAGCGTTCGCACAGATTACCTCGGCTCCCAAAGTACACTAATAACCATGATATCACTTGGGGCTCTTTTTAAAAAATGTATCTTTTTAAGATTTTATTTATTTATTTGACAGAGAGAAAGAGCGAGAGCACAAGCAGGGGGAGCGGCAGAGGGAGCAGGCTCCCCACCGAGCACGGATTCCCGACCCAGGACTCGATCCCAGGACCCCGGGATCATGATCTGAGCCGAAGGCAGGTGTCTAACCGAAGGAGTCACCCAGGCGCCCCTAAAGTTAAGTTACTTTTTTAAGTTTAAATTTAATTAATTAACGTATACTGTATTATTAGTTTCAGAGGTAGAATTCAGTGATCCAGTTGCATACAACACCCAGTGCTCATTGCATCAGGTGCCCTCCTTAACGCCTGTCACCCAGTTACCCCAGCCCCTCACCCACCTCCCCTCCAGCAACCCTCAGTTTGTTTCCTAGAGTTAAGAGTATTTTATGGTTTGTCTCCCTCTCTGATTTTGTCTTATATTATTTTTCCCTCCCTTCCTCTATGCTCATCTGTTTTGTTTCTTAAATTCCACATAGGCGTGAACTCATATGGTATTTGTCTTTCTCTGATAGGCTTATTTTGCTTGGCATTACACCCTCTAGTTCCGTCCACGTGCACGTACACCTTTTTGTGCAGACATGTTCTTGTGTCCCTTGGGTATGTCATTAAGAGTGGAATTTCTAGATCAAATGGTAATTCTATGTTTCACCTTTCGGGATCTGCCAGGCTGTTTTCCAAAGTGGTGGCACCATTTTACTTCCCTGCCAGCAGTGTGTGAGGGTTCTGATTTCTTCTTGTGGACACCTGTTATTCTCTTTTTTGATTCTAGCCATCCTAGCAGGTACGAAGTGGTGTCTCTGGGGCTTTGGTTTTCATTTCCCTGATGGCTGATGATGTTGAGCACCTTTTCATGTGCTTATTTCAGTGGGGCTCCCTCTCTCTCTCTCTCTTCTTTTTTTAAAGATTTTACTTATTTATTTGTCAGAAAGAGAGAGAGAAGCCATAAGCAGGGGGAGCGGCAGGCAGAGGGAGAGGGAGAAGCAGACTCCCCGCTGAGCAGGGAGCCCGACGTGGGACTCGATCCCAGGACTCGAGATCACAACCTGAGTTGAAGTCAGATGCCCAATCGACTGAGCCACCCAGGCGCCCCTCATCAGGGTGCTCTTAAATGCAAGTGACAGAAACCTACCTCAAACCACAGTCAGCACAAAGGCAGTGTATTTGTCCTGGTTTGGGTGAACAGGCCACAGAAACAGGTTGATGGAAGGGCTCCCTGGATCCAGCGACTTGAACGCGACCAGAGATATATTTTTCTGTCCCTCTGTTATCTGAACTCTGAGCTCCGTTCTGTCAGAGAGAAGAGATGTGGGGCAGCCACAGCCTTACAATTCCAGAATTGTAGGGAAGAGAGGACTTTCCCCTCTCGATTCAGCATGAAAGCTTTCAGGGAAGGATTTCCGTTGGCCTGGCTTGGGTCACAAGCCCACTTATGGACCATCATTGCAGTTCCCTGAAGGGAAGTGAGTTTTTTATATCAAGGGGACGGGTAGGCACGAAGTGTATACTGTGTGTCCCCCCAACCCTGTGATGGGGGGCCGGCGGTGGAGAGAAGCCCGTGATGTTCAGTTTTCCTGAGCAGCCCTGCCCCCGTGTCACCCTCACACGTACCGCTACATCCGTGTACCACCCAGCCTATTACCGACTTCATATTTTCATTTCGAATTGTCCAATGTGTAACTCAAATATAAGTGCTATGAAGAACATTTTTATATCACAATGGTAAATGGACAATCAGTACAACTTGCTGTAAAACCTCAGGTAACTATCAAAATAAATAGAGCAAAAACCAAACAGTGCTGTCAGTCTCAAGAGATCCTGCTCCCCTTCCAGGCCAGGAGCCCGAGGGCGGCTTTCCTTGTTAAGGAGAGAGATTAGCAGGTGTTAGGGAGGCTGAGAAAGTCATGGGGGAAGATGCAGAAGCACCTGAGTCACAGATTTCCCTTTAAGGAACGTGAAGTTTCCTTAAAGAAAGAGAATTGGAAAGGGAGAAATCCTCACTGTGATTTGACGTTATCCAAGTCATACCCGATTTCCACTGAAGCCTTTCCACTTACCACCGGGGCCACGTGTCCCACACGTTGGCAGGCAGCGAAATAATCCATAAGGAGACTCCACTAGGGGTCCCCGTGCCAGATTTCAGAAATCCAAATCACCAGGCTTGCTACATCCTCCATCTCCCCTTCGGCCTTGGTCCTTGTGTGTGTGTGTTGGGGGACTAACTGCCTCTGAGGTCTGAGCCCAAGTCTTCCCTTAAGGGTTCCAGGAAGGCCAGGGTGCATAGAACAGGCCAGTCTGTGTTTCCTTGCACAGGAAATCCCGTTCCAATCCCGTTTGGAAAAGGTCTTCCCTGTTATTACAGACCCCCCTTCCCCTGAAACTACCAGCAACCTCTGACGTTCCATCAGCCAACACTGATAAATTGGTAGCATTAGTATTTTGATAACTTGAGGCCCTGAAGCCACTCACCAGCAGAGACAACCCCACCCTGGGGCTAAATTATTAATACACTGACGATGTGACTGGAGAAGCTAGAATGAGTCCTCTGTGGGCCTTGCTTCGAGAGAAAGAGTGTGAACACTTGCAGATCTTCAGGGAGGTGGTGGGCCTGGCTGGCTGTCACTGTTTTTATTAATTACAAAGACATCAGCTCTCAGTTGCTGCTTTCTATTTTGTATTTTCAGGAGCAGGGGGTCACTGGCGGTGGGTGGTGGTGGAGGAAATCCCCATTTTCTAGAAGAAACTCAGGTCAGCATTGAGCACAAGAAGCAGAGGAGGGCAGGCTGGGTTTATTTGGGGGGCTCGTGGAGAGAAGGATGGAATATGAGACTTGCTTATTGAAAAGAAGTTATCGATTGCTGGACATCGATAGCAGTAAAGAGTTCTGTCTGAATCGCTGGCTTTGAAGGACTCAGAAATCGCTCCCTTTCTCACTTTCCTTCTCTCCCAGGACTTGGAGAGCTCTCGTGGGCCTGCAGGTGCGTTTGGAGTTAGACGGTGCCTGATGGGAGCAGTGAGTTTTCTCTCCTGCATCCACAGAGCAAGGCCTTGGTTCTGAGGTTTTCTGGAAGCAGGCGGGCCTTTCCCTTCAAGGAAACCCAACACCCAGTTTCTTGATTCGGGGGATCTTTAGATCTTCAAGGTGGGGGGGGAGGATTGGGGAGGAAGTAGGAGTGGCCGCCCTAAATGATGGTTTCTACTAGACTTAGGAGAGCTTTGCTGTGCCTCTGGTGGTCTCCCGAAACCAAACCATCTGCTGAGGCCTGGCTGGCCGGGGAGAAGAGGAGACCGCGGGGCGGAGAGTCTGCTAATAAAGGAGGAGGGTGCTGCCGGGCTGACCTGGTTTCAGCAGAACCCTGAAATTAACGAGGACTGAAGACTGCGGGGAGCTCAGGACCACTGGATGAGGGCGAGGAATTAAGCCTTCAGAGTACTGATCAATCCCGGGACGACACTAAGAGCAGCTCCTATTTCTTTTGCTGTTCTCTTGTAATCACCCAAATCCTTTACACAGCTCTCACCTCTCTGCACCCCCACCCAGATCCCTGTGGGGAGGGGTGGAAGGGGCGCGGGGCAGGCCGAGGTCCTGCTCCCTTGTCTTCGGGTTGAGCACGCGGAAGCCCGGGGTGCTGCTGAAGCCCAGGGCACAAGTGCTAGAGGTTGGGAGGGAGGAGGAGGCTTAGGAGGGGTCCTCACTTGGTTCCCTCTGGGTAAACAAATGCACCATAAGCACATCAGGGCAATGAGCATCCGAGGGCCCCGGAGGAGTTACCTAACCTACTTAGTATTTGGGAAAATTATACAGGCTGAAGCTGAGACCGGAAATGCAAGATGATCTGTATGTGGTACAAATATCTCAGAAAAGACAGAGGAATCGTTCTCAAGTCCCTCACCCAAACTTGGAATGCCACTTGTAAGGCCACCTCCCCAAAGGACTCACAGAAAAGCTGCTCCCTTTCTCCCCTTGGTGAAATGTTTTGTTTGCTCCCACCCCCCATCAGACTGTTCCTAGAGTCAATCAAATGGATAGATCTTCCCCAGGCAATGACCTGTTGTCGGGCAGAGTGAACAGGTCATCTGTCTGGTGTGGGACGGACTGAACTGAGCCCAAGCAAGCATGCATCACAGTGCTCCACCCTGGAGCTCTGGCCATGTGCCCCACCTGTGTACGGGGTGTCCTGCATCCTTTGGCTTCATGGGCACAATGACCCTTCAGATGGGGAGGAGACGGGCTCAGGAACTTGAAGCCTTTGTAGGACTCCCACCCAGGTAGTGTGGTATTGGGCTGGTCCATCTTAGCTGGGTATTACACATCTGGAGTTGTTGTTGCCTTACTCAGTGATCCAACGGGTCGGACGCAGAAGACTTTGGGGGTAGTAGGGCCACGTTCTAGTTCAGCAAATTTCAGCACCTTTTGCTTCGAACACCACCCATGCTCAGCCTTCTAAACTTCCCTAACTCAGGTTGGGATTTCCTCGTACCTCTGGCCCCTTGCTTTCCTTTGTTTCTATCTTCCTCCTCCCTCCACGGATCTTCCCAGCAAAGTGCATTTGGGTCAGTAGATGTTCACTCTACATCTGTATAAACGTATTTTGTAATTGTTGCTAAGCTGAATGATATATATTATTTACCTGCAGAGGAATGATTTGCTGTACAAAAGAATCCCAAAGTGAGTTCCTCTGCAAAGTTAAGAGGGTGGACATCTGTCAGGGTCATTGCTGACAAGGTGCCTGTATTCAAGGCAAAGGTCGGGGTGGGTCAGGGGCTGGGTTCATGAGAACAACCTCTAGGCTTCCTCCCAGCTCCAAGGGTCCTCGTGTCACATGTCTTGACATTCTCAGTTCCCCTTAGACGATCTCCTACTTTACACCTCTCTGGCTTTATATTTTACATATCAAATGTCCTTTAAGATGGATTACATTGGGAATTCTACAGGACAAATCACTTAGTTTCTTTAACAGGTAAATGGCATTTTTAAAAAGATATGTTGTAGGTTAAGAGATTTAAGAGACATGCCCACCAAATACAAAATGTGATCTTTATTTGGGTCCTGATTCAAATAAACCAATTGCAAAAAGACATTTCATGGACAATCCAGGAAAAAAAATGGAACGAGGACCAGATATTAGATGATGTGTCATGAAAATTACCTTTAATTGGGTTAGATGTGATAATGGTATTGTGGTTACACGTGTATATATTAAAAGTCCTTATCTGTTACAGGTGCATTCTGCAGTAATTATTGGTACAACAATATGATTTCTGGGATTTGCTTTAAAGTGTTCCAGGGAAGGGGGGGCGCCTGGGTGGCTCAGCTGGTTAAGTGTCCGACTTTTGAGCCTAGCTCAGGTCTTGATCTCAGGGTGCAGGCCCCATGTTGGGCTCCACACTGGGCGTGGCACCTACTTAAAACAAACAAACAAACAAATAATTAATTAAATAAAGTTTTCCAGGAAAATAAAAAGGAAAAGGAACACGAGGAGCAAGGAGATGGAATAAAAATGGCAATATGTTGCAGCAGTGGATCCTGAGTGATGGGTGCACGGAGGCTCATATTCTCTGCTTTTTGTGTGTGTTTCACATTTTCCATAATGATGAGTTAAAGTTTTCAAAAACGTGCCACACTTGGATATTTTTAAACGCAGCCTCTACCTGATTGCATGGCGCTTTCATCAGAATCCTGATCCGCTCAGGTCTCCCCGTGTGGCAGGTGCATGTGTGCAAATGTTCCTCTGCTCAGTTGGACTGTAAGGTTCTTGAGGACAAGGACTGCTTTCTCCATTTTCTTGTGTTTTCCCAGCACCCTGGAAGCTGAAAGCCAGTAGGTATTTCATACGTGTTCTTGGCTGGCCGACCAAGTGACGCAGAGATATTGGAGGAAACTCAGTTAACATCCCAAAGACCACTGACTCCCAGGCAGAGTTTCTACGGGAAACAAGCAGGTTCCTCAGCTTGCTCCTTCTTCTGCTGAGACCTCAAGTGCAGGGGTGCCGTGGATGGCTGGAAGATCAGGTTTTATTAAAACGTTTGCCATAATTTCCTATGAAACTTTTCTTGTGAAAAGTTTACAATTACAAAATATGTTTAAATTCAAACCTGGAAGAACCTTCTTCTGGAAGTGAAATAGTGCACACATGCAAACCAAAGATAAATGACAGAACGCAGGCTCACTGACGGTGTGTGGGACTGATGTTTGTTCTGCTCTTAGGTAACATCTTTAATAATGATCTGGAAGACGGAGTAAACAGCACACTAATGAAATTTGCATAAGATTCTTAATTGGGAGGTGTTGCCATCACCAAGAAGGGCAGAGAAGGAATGCAGATGCCTCAAAGGGGGTTAAAGATATTGACGGAAAATAACAAAATAAGATTCGGCTCAGAGAGAAAGACAAATTCAACTGGGAGGAAAGTCTAAAACAGGATACTCTCTGGAGAGAAGAACAATGCAAAAATAATGCTGAAAGAGGTCCAGACAGAGAGCAACCTTAGCTAGAAGTGTGATATGGGGAAAAAAATAGTCCAGATTATGAAGAACACTCAAAGAGCATATATGCATGCCCTGGGTGGCATCTCTGTGCCCCCTGCTCCTTCAGAATTTCATTTACCCCAGAGATTCCATCCTGGGTCACACAGGTCGCTTGGGCTCCAGACCCTCTACCTGGGAAAGTGTCTTTACAGAGCAGTAGGGAATTTCCTTTATGAGGTCATCCTGGCTCGTTGGAGGCTAGATGTCCATTTTTCTAGAGGCTCATCCTCTGGGAGAGCACTGTGGTCCAGGAAAGGTCGGCTCCTCGATGGCCAATCATGCTGACTCAGCAGGCAGCCCTTTATGGTTTCTGGACCAAAGAAGGAGAAATGGTGGGCTTCTGGAAAATCTTCCCAGAGACAGAGAAATCAGATTGGGCTGTATGGAGGGGTAGAAGGCATCTTACCCTGCTTGGTGATGCCAGTACCATTTCTGTTCAAGGGATATACAAAATTCATTCACTCAACAGATATTTTGTGAGCACTCACTACAGTGCCAGGCAACCAACCAGACATGGTCCCTGTCCTCCTGGAGCGTGTACTCCGACAAATGTTATACTGGTACTTCGTTGGCTGCCTGCCTCTGAAAGAATTAAGAAGAAGGTGGTGATGTGATTGTATTCTTTTCTGGAAAGATATCCTCCAGATGATTGCACAAACTCAAACACACACACACACACACACACACACACACACACACAAAAGACCCTCCAGGAGATGAGCAGGTGACAAACAGTGATTAAAGAAGTAGGGAGAGGGATCCAGAAAGATGAAGATAAATCACAAGAACAAGAAAGTAAAACATGGATTACTGTCAAATTCTGATACACTGATAGCAGAATACTATTTTTCCGGTGGTGGCTTCCAGGCTGATGGCTGTTTGGGTCTCAAGTCTGCAATTCAATAAGAACAACCGGCCAATAACTTCAAGTTAACTGGTTACCTTCAAATTAACAGACCGAGTTTCATGTTCGAGCTTCAACTCTGACTAGCTGTGTAACCTTGGACAAATCACTTAACCTCTCTGAGACTCGGTTTTCTCCTCTGTAAAGTGGGACTATCAATAGTACCTACCTCTTGGGAGCTGGTGAATTATTAAATGAAATAATGCACTTGGAATGTTAGTGCTGTGTCTGACCTTTGGTAAACATTCAGTAGATGTAATTCCTAGGACCATACTACTGTGCACAAGACAGTTGGCAACACCAGCCTTTTCTGAGCGTTGTGAGGCAGGATCTTGGTCAGTTGTTTATCCTTTCTGTCTGGGGTGATATCCACACACTGGTTTTTCTCCCCCGTGTGTAATGTTGGAGAGGCGCGGACTGTAGTAGGTTTTCTGCATGGTACCATTTCTCCAGTCTTCCTTTTGGTAAGGTCATTTTCCATACTCTCCATTTATTATTCACCACACATTTATCGAGTGCCTTCTCTGTGCCAGGCTCTGTGAATACAAAGATGAATAAGCCCCGTCCCTGTGCCCAGGACACTCCCAGCGCTGAAGGAACAGCTCAACAAACTGCCGTGCCCTTTATTTCCTTGGGACCTGGGCCAAGAGACTTGGCCCCCAAGGACAGTGCTTTGTCTTTCCTTCTTCCATCTTTGAAATCTGAGCTTCTTCGTGCTTTATTGCCACTCTCTTGTCTTCTCATCTCAAATGTCATCAAGAACGATGTGATGGGCTTCGAGTTAAGAAGGCCTGGATTGGAAACCCACCTCTGCCTCTAGTTTGCTGTGTGGCCATGCAGAAGTAACTTAACCTTTCTGAGCCTCAGTCTTCACAGCTGGGAAATGGGGATAACAGGGCCCACCTCCCAGGATTGCTGTGAGGATCGAATGAGTGAAATCACCTGCCCGGGGAAGATCCTCTCCTCACAGGCGTGAAGTGCTCAGTAAATAGTAGGAAGCTGTGACTGAGTTAAAAGCTCCAGTCAAATGGCCTTACCCGTGACAATAGTATGCATTATTTTATCCAATAAAATCCAATGACTTGTTTCATTTTGTTTAATTTTATATTTATTTATATTCAACTCTCTCTCTAAAATAAATAAAAAGTAAGTAAATAAATAAATATCTTTTTTAAAGGTGGTGGGCGGGGGAGGGCAGTGCCTGGGTGTTTCAGTCAGTTAAGTTTCTGACTCTTGGTTTCGACTCAGGTCATGATCTCAGGGTTGTGGGATAGAGCCCCACATCGGGCTCTGCACTCAGCGGGGAGTCTGCTCAAGGATTCTCTCTGCCCCTTCCTCTGCCCCTTGTTCTCTCTCTCTCTCTCTCTCAAATAAAAAAAAAATCCTTATTTGTTTACATTTAAAAGGCCAAACTATCTTGAAAACATGGACCTTGCAACTTTGTTGAGGTTATCCCTTCTCTGGCCTTTAGTTATCCCAGCTGTAAAATAAGATGACGGGACACTTGATGACCTCCAAGGTCCGCCCCACCCCCCGTCCCCCCGCCCTCATCTCCAAAAGCCTCAGGCCCATGGCAGAGTTGGGGCAAGAAACAAGGTCCTCATTTCCTGGTTGTGTTTGGAGCATCAAAACAAGTATCAGGGGGCACCTGGGTGGCTCAGTCGTTAAGCATCTGCCTTTGGCTCAGGTCATAATCCCACGGTCCTGGGATCAAGCCCCGCATCGGGCTCCCTGCTCAGTGGGAAGCCTGCTTCTCCCTCTCCCACTCCCCCTGCTTGTGTTCCCTCTCTCACTGTGTCTCTCTCTGTCAAATAAGTAAACAAAATCTTAAAAAAAAAAAAAAAACACAAGTATCAGGCCAGAACGTGGACCAGTGTTGAAAAGTATTATAGAGTCATGGGGTGGAGAGAGGTTTGACTGATGAAATCTGGGAGCAGGCAATATGCACTAAATATTGAGAACCAGCTCTCTGACAGTGAGAGATCAGCCTTCTTAGAAATTCCCAGCATTTACAGCTAGAATGCCCAACCAATCTGAAGTGGGGCTTGAGCAGACCTTTGATGGATGGGGCTCTGGCCTCTACAGGACCCGAGGTGTTTAAGCCTGGGATAGCTAGAGGTGTGGTGGTTTGGGGAGGAGCACTTGAGAGCCCCCATTCCCACCAGCAGGGAAATAGGCATGGGTGGGCAGAGAGAAGAGACCCTGGACATGCCCTCAAAGCTGTTTGAGTTCCTCTGATATTTGTTGTGCTTTCAACATATGTCCTGCTGGGAATAAACACACACACACACACACACACACACACACACACACACACACACACGCAGGGAATCTTTACATAAGTGCCCAACTATCCCCAAAACCACCAAAGCAGGAGTAAATATCTCAATAGCATAGATTAAGACACTGAGGATCAGGGAGGTTCAATGACTTGCCTGTATTCACACAGTAAGGAAGAGATGGCAGTGGGACTCAAACCCTAATGCCCAGAACCTTCCACGGCCATAGAGGATATATCAATGCTGCACAAAACAGAGTGGGAGCCCTGACCTTAGCCCTGTCCCAGTAAATATTTATTATAGGAATCAACTAAGGAATAACACTAACGCTTTCATCTCAATACACCTTCATATTTACCCTGTGCGACAGGAAATGTATTGTTTCATTTCCATTTTACAGGTAAGGAAACCAAGTTCTACAGAAGCTAACTAGCAAGGTCACCAAAGAGGCCAGTGGCAGAACCAGGCCTAGAATTCTAATTACAAACTCCTAAGCCAATATTTTCCTTTCTTTTTGATTTTTCTTCCTTAATTATATACTGCACTGTCATTTTTAAAAAATTATTGAGGGCTTGAGATCTGGGGAGAACCATTCCCCAGTAGGGACAATGTGTGAGATTTGGGGCTGGCTTTGAGGGAAAACTGTCCAGGGAGTGGCCAACGCTGGGGAGAACATAGAAAGAAATGATTAAGGAGTGAAAGGCAGGTGGCTTGGGTGACTCTTTTCGCTACAGGTTTGGCCTTCTCTGTACAAAGACACAGGGTAACAACCACCAGCCCCTTCTGTCTTATGCAGCTCCCCTCCCCCACGGGCGGCTCTTCCTGAGGAGGGTGCACGGGAAACTTCCTGTGTGGTGCCTGGCGCACAGTAGGGGCTCTGTCAATGTCATTATGAAGACAAGGGTCAGTGGCCTCTCAAACTGGGGAGCTGCCCATCATGTTTAGGGAAGAGAGACAAACTTCAAAGAAGCTGAAACTCCAGCTCGCACATTTTTTAAATATGTCTCCGGACACAAAGGGCTCCAGGCTTTTGTCCCTCGGACCTCAGGGGCTTTGAATGACGATTAAACAGCAGGTCACACGCGCCAGGCATTTAATGGTCAGCTTGTTCTGGGCCTCCTGGTCCAGGACCTTCTCGGCAGTGCCCATCCGGACTCCAGTACTGGGGCAAGGTCGCCACTGGGCCCCCTGTCTCTTGCCCGCTACCTCCCCGTTACCCCCTGGCAGTGCCCCTTGCTGATGGAGCCAGGTATTTGCAAACAGCTTAGGCACACATGCACACAATCAATATCACAAAAGATAAATCTGCAGCAATTGACTCCAGGCTGTACTGTCACTAAGTGACAATGAAAAATGATCAGCACTTGAATACATTGCGTTTTTATCTTTAAATCTTTCTACAGAAGCGGTGTCAATATCAGAGCACTAAATAATCTCTAGATAGCAGGAAGATGCAAGAATTTTTTTTCTTCATGGAAGATGGATGTAGCTTTTTCAAAGGCCTTAAATACTGAAGCAAGGAATTAGCTCTCTAAATGCCCTACAATGACTGGCCGCCTTGTCAGTCCTCTGAGGACGATTTGAATACCTAACTCCACTCTTCCATCAGTGTTCTTTAAATAACAGTGCTTGGCTCCAGGACCCGAGGCCCTTTCCAAACCCTAATGAATCCATCAATCACGGCTTGCTGCATCTTCTTCTTCAGGACGAGCTCAGTGAGCCAACAGGGGAAATTGAGGCAGGGGAGAGTTTAGAGTCTTGTCTAACTGAAGTCCCAGAGGACCTCAGTTTTCTCGCAGAGTCAACCCTATGGTCTCCAAGAAGAGGACAGGGCCGATTTCACTTGGGGCTCTAAATGGAAGTTACGTGAACAATCAGAGTGCTGCGTTATCACCATCAGATGCTTGCTGGACCCTATTAAGTGTAAGGCACTGATAGACATTGGAAATGAGGAATCAGCCTTGCTCTTTCAGTCTTAGAAGGAAGGAGTCAGGGCGGAAGGATGTTTGCTTAGCAATAAAAACCACCATGCATTGAGCAGTAGCAGCACCACGCTCTGTGCAAATTCTCAGCTGAGTGGCCCCATGGTAGTCCGGTGAGGTACCATCAACCCCATTTTACAAACGAGACAACATTGTCAGTGACAGAGAGCCAAGGCAAGGCAGCAGGCCTGGACTTGAGTCCCAGCTCGGTGTCAACTTGGGCAAGTCACGACCCTCTTTGGCAGCTCCCTCGTAAGTAAAGCGAGGGGAAGTCAGACTCAGTGACCCTGACAACTTCCTGGTCTTCATAATCTTTGGGTTCTGTGAATATTCAAATAGGCAGGCACTCTGTGTCCTGTAGCATTGGTTGAGAGCCTTTTGCATGCCAGGTCATGTGAATGCTGGTTGGCAGAGCTGATGTTGAGTGATGCATCTTTTGTTCTCAGAATGGAGAGATTACAGAAACCCATCCCTTCCTATAAAGTTATTGCAAAAATAATTAAATATTAATAAGCTCTAGTGTGCCTGGCACTGCGGGGAGGGGAGAGGTGTAGGTATAGAACATGAAAAGAAGAAGAAAACAGAGTTTCTGACTTGAGAGATTTTGCAAGGATGCTGGAGAGAGGAGGCTGGTGCCCAATAAACTGCCCTCCACAAGACAGTGTGGGAACAGGGGCTAGGGAAGCTGGGGGGTAGTCGGGAGAGCACTGGAGGTGGAGTCGCAAGCCGCCTGGACTGTAGCCAGTCATTAGGGAGCTGGGCGAAGTGCCCCAAGTTTGGAGCTGAAGACCTTCTTTCAGTGCGGAACTAGTAAGAATGAGCCCAGAACATATAAACCTGGACATTTGCTCACTCTGAGAAATAGCCCGTGAATGCCTTGCCGACTTGGGAAACACTTAAATCTAATCAAGGTAAACAGGGTGTATCATCAGGACTGACTAAGAAAGTGGTAACTACATCGATTGTGCTCTAACCTGTCTGGAGAGGAACCATTAGCAGAAAAGTATTGGTCAGCATCAAGCTTAAAAGAAGGAGAGTTGGATAGCAGGGACTGGTCAGTCTTTCTAAATTTTTTGTATTTAAAATAAATTTTTAAAAAATCTCAAAAATGTTTTTATTTAAATTCAATTTAATTAACATATAGTTTATTAGTAGTTTCAGAGGTAGAATTTAGTGATTCATCAGTTGTATACAACACCCAGTGCTCATTACTTCAAGTGCCATCCTTAATGCCCATCACCCAGTTACTCCAGCCCCCCAACACCTCCCCGGGACTGGTCAGTCTTTACCCAATGCTGCCCAAAGGAGAGAGACACTGCCCAAGGCAGCATTTTTAGCATCTCTTTGGTAGCTCACCGTACCCTGAAATACTCGGGGAAAGAGCTCCCAACACGAGAACAGGTGGGAAATGCTGCACACCACATCCCCTCTGTGTGAGTCAACGTGGACATTAAAGTCCATTGAGGTCCAGAGAAGTTTTTCAGTAAAAAAAAAAAAAAACACAGCAAAACCTACTTATCCTTGTTTAACCTCAAAATTACCAAACTTATTTGGAGGTGAGGTGGGGATAGGAATGTCTGTGAATATGAAACATAGTTTAGAAAAGAATGATCAAAGATTTAGCTCAAAGGCATTCATTGGTCTAGAAAAGGATAGATAATGAGGAATAGGGGGAAACAATTTTGGAAAGACATGCCTTAAATGCTAAACTAAGGTATACAAATGATGAGGAAGGTCCCCCAGATGCATTGTCTCAGATGAAGAAAGCTAGATGCAGAAGTGTGTGTAAGGTCTGCTTTCATTTTTTTTAAACAAAAAGGGGGGAATATATGTGAATATATACTATATACACATATATATGTGTAAGTATATATGTATGTATATTAGTATGTGTGTATGTATATATGTACATATGTGTGTGTGTATATACATACACACTTTTATAGGCACAAGACATCCCTGGAAATATAAAGTATAAATAAGAAATTAATAACACTGACTTCAGGGAAAAATAGGGGAAAGATTGATTTTTCAATGACTCCTTTCAAATTTGGAAACATACAACACTATTATTTATTAAGAAGTAAGATAAAATATCTTGAAGTATATAGGTATTATTCATTGTAAATGAACCTAAAAAGTGACTATTTTTAAGAGTCATTGCTCCCCTTAATATATGTCAGTAACTTTCCACCCACCTTGAGATAGAGTCTAGACCCCCAAGAGGTCCTACACAGTCTGCCTCATCTTTCCCTACATTCCCTCTCATCTTCCCTACCATGGGCAAGGTGGTGTTCTTCCATCTCTTTAGACAAGCCACTGTCTTACTCTCTTCTCAGGTTTTTTACAGAAGATAGTTTTTCCTCTTAGAATATTCTCTTCCCAAATATTCATTAGGAAACCCATGCTCTTCCTGCAGGTTTCACAAGAGGTTATGTCTCATCCACGCCCTTAGCTGATTCCCATTGTGTCGATAGCCTAGCCACCCTCTCCAAGGTGTGCGCTATTCGGGCCGCTGTCCGTGGTGCTGAGAAGGCAGTGGCTAACTGGGCAGTCTGCGCTCATGGAGCTTGGATGCTACAGTGACCGAAGCTGAATATACCCAAGGAAGTAAATAAATACAGACTATTTATTAATAGTGTCCCTTCACTCTAATAGTGTCCTTTAGATTTTAAGTCATAAAGTCACTCCAGCTATGAAGAAAATAGGGCATGTCCAGAGAGAAAGAGAGAGAGACGGAGACAAAGAGAGAAACAGAGAGAGAGAGACAGAGACAGAGACAGAGACAGAGATAGATTGAGAGTATTGTCACTGCCTTGTGGGCAGAGGTTTTTCATGACCCTTGAATTGAATGTCTGTGAAAAACAACCAGAAACAGAAAAACAAAGTAGAGCAAAAGGGTTGTTTAAAAACCCTAGAAACAAAGATGTCTCTAAAAGCAGGGTCTTGTCCCTCTTAAGAAATACTTCTGCTCTTGGTAGCTTTTCATAGATGCTATCTCTTATCTTTTATCTTTCAGCAAGTACAGAAACACTGAACTGAAGTGAAATCAAATCTTGATCCAAGCAAAGTGGAAGTGAGATTTCCCATCTTGGGGGCCAAGGTGCTTTACAAACACATTTTATATGTGTGTCTTTCTAATCTATTGGAGAGTGTTGCCTTGGGAACCAGGACATTGAGAGAAAGTTAGGGAGCTAAGAGAGTGTGTTCCTCTGTTGCCCCCCCCACACACAAAGTGTCCTAGAGTGAAAGCAGTGTATTTATGAAGATGCTATCAATTTTTAAAGTTGACATCGCAGACCTGGACAGATATCTTCTCATAACCAGTTGTTTATCCACTTATTCCTATTGATTGCTACTTTCTGGATCCTGATTTGGTTACTTTTCTGAATTTTGGGATGTTGCTTCACCAGGATGGGAAACATGCATTTTGGAGGGGTGGCAACCAGAATATAGTCTTGATCAATGGAGAGATTTTATTTGTGTAACTAAAGGTCTTAATCAGGATCCAATCCTCCAGGCATATTATTATCAACCACAGTTCTTAAGGATTGTGTGCTTTCTTTGTAAATATATGCGGTTCTTGATACGATGCCAGAAGTACATTTTAGGACAGGCTTTTCTCTTCCTCACTGTGCCCAGAACCTGAAATTGCCAGGCTATATTTGAGAAGTGAGCTCAGATGCAGATTTCTAGACTGTATTTTGTTTAGATAGTTCTTGTCCTAACCACCCACCCACCACCACCACCACCACCACTACCACCACCACCACCAGCCACCACTACCTGCAGGAAATATAGTTGGAATTTTGTATCAATGTGAGTTTTGCCAACCAATATCTCCGAAGTTTTCATTTGTATTACCAGTGTGGTTGTCTGTGGGGGTTTTTTTTGGGGGGGGGTTAGGGTATTGTTGCTTTTCATAATTGCTTATTGAACACAATATATAGCACAGAAGTTTTGAAACTAAGGTGGGGGGCAGAAATACCTCTTTCTAAAAAGATCTTACTTAGATCTATACTTAGATCTCAGTATAAATGGGATAAAAGTGAACTGTTTTTGGTTGAAGGGGGCCTGAAGATCTGCTCTCTGACCACCACTTCCTTACCTCTACCCTTAAGGCACAACCTTCATGATACTTCTGAGGAGTGTTGGTGACTTGGGGAGCCCAGTTTGAAAACCACTGATACAGAGACATAGCACTGCCTTGTTGTTGGGAAACCTGATTCTATTCTAGCTCTACCCTTAGCTGTTGAACACTGAGCAAGTCATTCAATGCCAGTGGGCTCAGTTTCTCCATCTGTATAGCGTATCCCTTTGACTGACTGGTTTTAAATCCTGAACTCTTAGCTTTGACAGGGTGAAGATCCCACAACAGTAAAATTTAGATTCCAAAATTTTATGACTGTCAGATTTTGGAATTCTGCTACTTAAGATTCTGAGAGTGATTGTGTACTTTAACAATAATTTCATAGTAACTTCTATATTTTTAAAAATTTATATATTTATTTATTTGAGAGAGAGAGTGAAAGAGCGCAAGCAGGGGGAAGGGCAGAGGGAGAGGGAGAAACAGACTCCCTGATGAGCAGGGAGCCCAATGCAGGGCTCAATACCAGCACCCCAGGATCATGGCCTGAGCTGAAGGCAGACACTTAATCGACTGAGCCACACAGGTGCCCCATAGTAACCCTTATATTTAAAAAAGGAAAAGAAAATGTGCCTGGATGGGTTAAGTTTTTTTCAAGAAAGAGTGGTTAGTGAATGTCTTCTAGGAGAATATAAAGAAAAGTCTTGAGTTATACGAAGACCTGTGGAAAGAGTATTCCTGGGAGCTGGATCAGCACATGCAAAGGTCCTGCAGTGGGGAATGCGTTTAGTATATTCAAAGACCAACAGGCAGATGAGCAGGGCTGGAATGGAGCGAGCAAGGGAGAGAGTAGTAAGAGATGAAAGGAAGAGGAGTGTTGGGGTCTTCTTGGGCAGAGCACTGAGTTTGAATTTTGTTTTAAGTGTAACGAGAAGTCACAGGAGAATTTTAAGCAAGGGATGACATAACCTGATTTACAGTTTTAAAAGATGCTTTTGGCTTCTGTGAGAAGAATGAACCAAAGGGAGGCAAGCATGGAAAGCAAAGAGACCAGAGAGAAAGCTAAAGCAGCATTCCAGATGAGTGATGGCCATGACGCCAAGCAGAGAGGTGTCAGAGGAGATGGCGAGAGGTGGTGGGATTCAAAATACATTTTGATGGTGGAACAATCAGGACTTGATGACCAATTGGATGCTGCCACACATACTAAGATACTGTGGACATAGAAAACACAGAGCAAATTCTAATATGAGCCTTAAAGGTCATGAGCATGGTGTTCAGAATTATAGATGTTGGTCTGCAATTGGGCTGCTTCTCACGTGGGCAACTTCAGGGCGTCTGCTTCAGAGCAAAGAGTAGCAGGGATGAATTTATTCAACAATTGTTCAAGATTCTTCTGAGCCGCACAAGATGGGCCAGTGAGCACAGATGTGAACATAGATCAATGGGATATATACAAATAGTATATGCAGCCAAACGTGGAAAAGTGAGCAATTTTCTTTTTCATAAACTTATGTATTTTCTGAGTTGTTTTTTGTGGGTAGCTATAACTCTTATAATCAGAAAAAAAATTATCCCTTTAAGACAAAAGATAAATCTCATCCACTATACTATTGTTTCTCTTGCCACCTTTGCTGTCTTTTGATTCCCAGTTCTCTGCTTTTAACTACAGCTTTTGGTAATTTACCTCCTGGTCAACTGACATGTGCCCCACCTTGTCTGCCCACCTGCCCTTCCTCCCAGTTCTGACTTGGGTTTGGGCTTCATGTGGCCCCAGGCTGCCCCTGATCGTTTCCTGCTTCGGCACCCTGAGCCACACCTGCTTAGATCTGGGTGCATCTTGCTCAGGCAGCCCCTGTGAATTGGCTGCCTGATTGATTCATTAGTCTAAGTTTGCTATTTCCCCAAAATGTTTTGAGGTTTTCTCCTGACAACTGTGCTCATTGCAGTCATGATGAAAACAACAAAATGAAAAGGAACCTCACGGGCCACACAATTCCAAACGATGTAGGGAAACATTTGGTTTCTCGTAGCTGTCAACACAATTATACCCACAGAGGAAGAAAATGAAAGGCAAGGCGGAGACAGCTCAATTTGGCTTGGAGAGTGGGGCAAAGGCTTAGTTGGAGCTTTCATGCCTGGGCAGAAGGACGCCCAGACCTCTCCGGCTGGGCAGGAGAGAGGCTGAGAGATATGCCAGCAAGAGCAGGTTGCAAAGCTGACAATGGATGAATCTTTCACTAAAGACCTGCCAACCTTCGAGAGAGTGCCTCACTAAGCCCCGGGGAGGAGATTAAGGAATCGTGAGGCCTCTAGGGGAGGGGATCCTCTAAGGCTGGGGACCCCGAGAGGGTGACCCTTCTTCCTAGCACAGCTTGCACGGGATCCCAAGCTGCCCTCGGACTTCTTTTCCTCTCTGGGGGGCTCCCATGAATGAACAGAGCTGAACTGTATGATTTTAGAGATGACAAAGTTAACTTTGGACGACTGATTCCCAAATGGGAGGAAGGGATGCCCCATTGGGTGCGGTATCAGAGTCCTAGAGGGAGCTTCTCTCATTTGCTTTCTACCTCCACCTCCCACATAGTCTGATTTTGCTGCCATGGGGAGAAGTGGGCCCCACTGCCAGCCAAGGCTACTGTTACTGACGGAAGCGTGTTAGTCACTCATTCAGCAAGTACTTGCTGAGCACCTGCCACGTGCCAGGCACAGTCATAGCCCTCGGGTGGATTGGGACTGAAAAAAAGGGCTGAGCCTCTGTGATTTAGACTCCGTGACAAAGACCAGGTAAATGTGACAACTGAGGTTTTGTTTAACTACATTTTCTCCCTTCTTCTGATACTACTTTTTTAAAAGGCAGAGGACAGATATTAATGCCCACATTGAGTGCCTCCAGTGTGGCACGCATCATGCTGCTGTGTGTGCATCATCATGTAATCCTAACTAGAAGGTGAAGAAGTGAGTATTTACCTGCCCATTTTACAGAAGAAAAAAGCTAAGGCTCAGTGAAGGTAAATCACCCCCTCAGGTCACACAGTGAGTCAATGACAGAAGCAGGATTTTAACTCGGGTGTCTCTGGTGCCAAAGCACGTGCACCCCAGCCTTGCAACTAATGTGGACTGGCTGCTTCGACATCGCTTGGGCTCTCGTTAGAAAGGCACCTGCTGAATCATGATTCGCATGTTAATAAGTATCGAGGTGATTCATTTACACGTTAAAATTTGAGAAGCACTGAGCCAGGAAATGCACACACAAAAACAATCTCACTCTCAAACATGTACACACTTTGGAAATCAAAAGGATTCATAACATTTCCCCATTCTATCTTCAGTTTCTCGAATGCTACAATGCAGACTTAAAGAGTATTCCCCCCAACCCAGAGTGAGAAACACTGGAGTTAAGTGGTCAAAATTGCCAGATGGCTGTTGTATCCTGCTGATGCACCCTCTGGTATCCTCGTGTGGTACTCAGGATGGGTTCAAGGTTAGGAGGGAGTGTGCAGGGGGAAGGGGACAGTTTTATTTACAAAGCTGGGTGGCTAAGCCTGAATGCCCCAATTCCACAAAGGAAGGCTAGAGGACGTGGACCTTGTTTTTAGGAAATAATTGGCCCCTGTTCTAATATGATTGGTGAAACTCACTTTACCATTTCTCATTTCTCAGATGAGCTAGTGCAGACCTGCTGCCCTTCATGTGGGGCTAACAAGCATATAGCTCAATTTTTAAAAAAGATTTTATTTATTTGAGAGAGAGAGAGAGCACAAGTGGGGTAGGAGGGGCAGAGGCAGAGAGAGAGAGAGAGGGAAAACTGACCCCCCGCTGAGCAGGGAGCACAACGTGGGGCTTGATCCCAGGACCCCAGGATCATGACCTGAGCTGAAGGCAGCCGTTTAACCAACTGAGCCACCCAGGCGCCCCTGGGGTTTCATTTTTTTAATCAACTTTGGGGTTTAAAGACCCTAATAATAAGCCTGGAAATCATTGACATGAAGCTACTCACAGGTCTCTAAGCCCTATAACCTTATAGGAAGTCAGAGTTGCTGTTAACCCACAGAGCAGCACCTTTGTGCAAGTTAGAAAAACATGCCCTTCCAGCTAGATGCAGCCCCAAACTGTGTTGACTTGGTGAATGGACTGTGAGATAGATCTCAGTTCCCACTTCCCCCTTGGCCTGGGGGAACACCCTGCACAACCACATAGGGCAGCCCTGCCAGAAGCAGTCATTTAAGATCAGTTATGAGATTGGATTGTCAGCTCTAGCAGGGTAGAGACAACATCTGTCTGTTCACTGTATCCAAGAATCTAGTTCAGTGCCTGACTCAGAGTTGGTACTTAATTAAATATATATTGGACAGATGGATGAATAAATGAAGGGAAATGGGATTAATGACTCATCAGGATCTGATGGGAAAGTCAGTGGTGTTAGAGAACATGGGCCAGGGGACAGTCACGAGATCACTTTAGTCATCTGCAGATTTCCACGCCCTTGAAGGTACAACTATTGCATGAGAAACCTCTGTTGGAAATGGGTCTATGGTACTCTGCCTTTGAGAAAGGCAAAGGGGCCCTTCTTTTTTTTTTTTTTTTTTTTAAGATTTTATTTATTTGTTTGAGAGAGAGAGAATGAGAGATAGAGAGCACGAGAGGGAAGAGGGTCAGAGGGAGAAGCAGACTCCCCGCTGAGCAGGGAGCCCGATGCGGGACTCGATCCTAGGACTCCAGGATCATGACCTGAGCCGAAGGCAGTTGCTTAACCAACTGAGCCACCCAGGCGCCCCGGCAAAGGGGCCCTTCTGAAATTGTTGCCTGAAGACTCTTCTTCATGGATATGTAAATCTTGACTCTTTGGAATTAAGGCATGGAACTAAACAATTCTCAGGGAGGTGTGGATGAAAAATTCTCATGATGATTTTGTGAAGGATTAAAGAGAGACCCAAGAAATCAAGAAAACCAGAGAATCAGGTCCACTAAAGTCCTATTTCCCAAGGCTCTTCTCCATGTCTAAGGAGATCAGTTAAAGACAATGACACCTTCCGTGCATACCAGAAACCACATGGCCGGTGGAGGAGAAAAAGATAAAGTCCCTCCTTAAAATTTTGAGGTAGCCTCACCAGATGGGGGGGGGTTGGGGAACAAAGCACAGATGTGTGTTCTGACCAAACATATCGCAGACAGGTATTTGGGGTTCCCAAGCCCCTAGGTGCTTGAGATGCTTGTATGTTCCATGGAACTCTAACCCCATGAGATGCTTCTTGAAAACAGGTACAACTGTCAACAGGTATAAGCTTCTTTCGGATATTTGCAAGGTATGTTAAAGTTTGGAGCATTCTTGCACATTTTTAAAAATTGGAATCCAGTCTTTTCCAAACTCATTTGACCCCAGACAACTTCCCCTTCCCCCCCCCCCCCACAGCTTTATGACTTCTGTTACTAACCAGCAAGGCTAGTTAGTTCCACAGAACATGGGTTTCAATTCTGTGGGTAATTTGGGGAATAAGCTTATTCCTTCTTGGGTTCAAGGGCCTCCAGACTGCTTTTCCATCTCTCCCTTTGCAAACAGCAGGTACGGGAAGGTTGGGCTCTGCTGTTCTGACAGCACATCTCAAATGTGTTTTACTTGTGAAAGCCCAGCATAATTTGGTGGTGACCATCAACACATTATAAAAGAGGGACAGAGGAAACCAGTAAAGATCACCTGCCATTCTCCTGTCCCCAGATCAGAAATGACCACATTCTTTAAACCCCTCACTACTTTTCTGAGGGACTGTGCTGAGCTCCAGGGTGTCAGAACCTGTGCAACCAAGTTCTGCCTGGGGTCTTTCTTGAATCCCTGGAGTAGCCCTCTTGGAGCCAGGCACTTCATTGTTTTGTTTTTAAGATTTTTATTTATTTATTTATTTGAGAGAGGGAGAGAGCACAGAGGGAGAGGGAGAAGCAGACTCCCCGCTGAGCAGGGAGCCCGATGTGGGGCTCGATCCCAGGACCCTGGGATCATGACCTGAGCCGAAGGCAGACGCTTAACCAACTGAGCCACCCAGGCGTCCCAAGGCACTTCGCTGCTGATGGAGGGCAACATTTCCTTTTGCTCCCCAAGTCCTCCTTCCAGGACTGCCTCCCTCCCTGGAGATCTTCCCTGATTTGGAGACTGGAGCAGAGAAGTGAAGACAAGAGAGTGTCTCTGGCTGTGGGAGCAAACCAGACTGCAGTCACATTCCCAGGAAGTGTTGGGGGTGGGATACAAGGCAGAGCCCCATTCCCCACCACTAACTTTCCCGGCTGCCTCCAGCTCTCCCTCTCTGTCCACCACCCAGGTCTGTCCCTGGAAAGCGACGTCACTCCCAAGCTGACCCTGGCCCTGGGGCCGCCAGTCCTGCTGGGAGCACTGTGGGCAGTGACAGGTGCCCGCAGCTCACAGGACCCTGTCCACCACTGCTTTTGCTCTCATTACAGCAGTCACTGTGATCGCGGGGAGGTGGAGAGTTTCTGGCCTTGCCGGACCTCCTACGGATTTGATGTCCTTTGCTGAGATCATCTCCCTCCTGTGACTTAATGAGGCTGGAGTCAGAGAAAACCTGGATCTGCCAGAGGGGCTGCGTGTCCTGGAACCCAACACCTGCCTCCTTGTGATGACATCCTTCCCTTCTTTCCCCTTTAAATTAAAAAAAAAAATTTATTACAGTGATATATTACATAGTTTAAGCGGTCAAATAGACTGTAAGGCTTATATTTAAAAATAGTCCCACACGCCACCCCTGATCTTTTGCCCCAGAAGCAGCCACCTTCAACTCTTTTGGCTTTATCCTGATTTTTCATCTAATTGACTTCCTGCTGGAGAAAATGAGGGTTTAACTCTCCTACGCGCACGCACACACATGCGCGGGTGCGCGCGCGCGCGCGCGCACACACACACACACACACACACACACACACACACTTCAATACCATAGACCCTCATTCAATCAATATTCAGTGCTTACTGTCCAATGATTTATGTAAACCGTTTTCCACAACCACCCAATGCCCTGTGATCACACTTTCGGTACAAGTTTACATTTCACAGAACTGGCAAACTTTTTGGTCGCTTAGTTTTCTACTTGACTGTTGGTAAGTCATCTCCAAACTCTCCATCCTAACTACAAAGTTTTGGTTAATATAATAAAAACCTCTGGGACCTGTCAGTTGCATGTTTCACTTTTAACCCTGTGTCTCTGGGTTCTCTCTGTTGAGGCTGATGGCTGTGCTGAGCCCACCGCACGCCTGTGGCCGGCATCTTCCAGGGTAACTTTGACCCTCTCCTGCGTTCCTTCTGCTGTGTCCTGAATTCTCTGTCTTCCGCTTGCATGGTTTACTCTCTCATTTGATGAAGCACATCTTCTAGTAGCTTCTTGAGAAAGGTACACGTATGAAAACTTCGGTGAGGCCTAGGTGTCAGAAATACATTTAATCCACACTGGCACTTGATTGATAAAATTATCAATAAATTCTAGGTTGGGATCTTTTCTCCTTTTCTCCAATTTCCAGAGATAATGTTAAAATGACCAGTGCCTGATGCCTCATCCTTTGTGTACAGCATTCTTTCTTTGGAAGCTTTGCTTTTTTGAAGATTTTATTTCTTTATTTACTTTAGAGAGAGAGAGAGAGAGAGCGGGAGGGAGAGAGAATCTGAAGCAAACTGCACACTGAGCACAAGGCCTGATTTGGGGCTTGATCTCGACCATGAGATCATGACCTGAGCAAAAACCAAGAGTCGGACGCTCAACCAACAGATCTATCCAGGTGCCCCTCTTTGGAAGCTTTTGCTATGCTTCTGTGTCAGGCACTCTGAGGGCCCTTTAAATCTGGAAGCATGTGCCCTACTGTTCTAGGAAATTGCTGTGTATTATTTCTTTGATAATCTCCCCTCTCCCCTTTACTTTTGGTCTGAAACTCCTAATTTTGGATATTGAACTTCCTGGACAATGGTAGACAGAATAATGCACCCCCCCCCAAGATGTCCGTGCCCTAATCCTTATAACCTGTAAATGTGCTACTTTACGTAGCAAAGGGGTGATTAAGTTAAGGATCTTGAGACAGGGAGAATATCCTGGACTATCCAGGTGGGTCCAGCATAATCACAAGGATCCTTATAAGAGGGATGTGAGAAGGGAAGGTCAAAGTCCAAAAAAGGTGATGTGATGAGCTTTGAAGGTGGAGAAGGGGCCACAAGCCAAGGGATGCAAGTGCCCTCTAGAAGCTGGAAGATGCCAGGGAATGCATTTTCACCTCAAGCCTCCAAAAACTACACCAGCCCTTCTGACACCGTAATCTTAGCCATTCTCAGATACATGGCCTCCAGAACCATAAGACAATAAAGATATGCCACAAGAAAAGCACACAAAGACAAACGGGTAGTCATTATGTGCCCAGGCAATGCCCAGCAGTTCACATTCATTAACTTCTTTGCCGAAGCTCTCCTCATCCTCCAGATCAGAGTGGGTCTCCCGTTCAAACTCTTCTCCATGGCATTCATCATAATTCTGATCAAATAGCAGAAGCTGTGATTATTCCTTTGTTGTCTCTCTATGCACTAGACGGTAGGTGTCACGAGGGCTGGGATTGTGGGTCTCTTCATTTTATTCGGCACTTTGTCCTGTGGATGTTAATAAACATGCGCTGCGTGAATGACTAGGTGTCTCAGATGAATGATCTTGGTCATCCTCACAACCATCCTGTGAAATGGGAACTAGTATCCGTTTCACAGGTAAGGAAACTGAGGCACAGAGGAAGGCCTGTCGCTTTTCCAGAGAAGCATGGATTAGAAGGGGCAGGGACAGGTTTTGAGCCCAGCTCTGGGTGTCTGGGCCCTAAAGCCCATAAGCTCAGCCGCTGAAACTAAAGCTGTCCCTCCAGGCTCTGCCCCTCTGACCGTCGTCCCTATGGAGGACAGAGCATCTTAATCAGGCGGGCTTGCAGCTGTGAAGGGAGAGCTGCCTGGTCCCCTGTGGAAGCGGAGGTTTTCAGCGACGAATCCCACATCCCGCGCTTGGCTGGGCCGGGGGCGAGGCGCTCCAGGATTTGTCAGGTTGCTCTGGGATCCTCGGGAATGGGCAGCACTCCAGAATTACAGTGTCATCGTTATTATTGTTTTATCTAATCTGTTCTTGAGAACAACCATTTTGAAATTGGGCAAAAATACAGCCTAATATATTTAAACATATATATTTTTATTTTTATATAATTTAAAAATAAACGCATTGATGTACATTTTCCAAGTGCCTGCCTGCTGAATTCCTAATGTAATACAACATGACTCAGAGCTAAATTTAAAGAGAGAAGCACATATGTTTAAAGCAGGCACCAACTTTCAATCTGAGGAGAAACAGAGTCAAAAGTATTTTTTTTAGCGAGTGAACGGACTGAGTGCAAAGTGAATTATCTGCATGCCATCTGGGCAGTCTGCTGTTTCTCAATCCTTCGCAACTCTAATTTTAAGCCGTTATTTGGCCTTTAAATAACAATGTCTTTTCTTTCCATTGGAATTTGCACCAGATTCCGCATTTATTGCGCTATGGGCTCCAAAAAGAGACCTATCTTTGAGAGCAAAAAGAGCAAAAGTTATTGAACGTATTACTCTGCAGATTGGCTCTGGGAAAAAAACAGCAGTCTGATATTTTGCAAATGAAGTTTGACATATTCTGGGACGGCATATTGTACTCACCACAAACAGGCTGGTTGTGCCCGGAGGGGAAAGCTTAATTAAAGCCCCCTTAACAGCATGCAACTGGAGGAAGAAGACTCAGGGCACACTGTATGTGACCTTCATGTTGTTCCACAGGCCTCTCGTTTATGAATGGTCTTGATTTTCACCTCGAAGACAGTGCAATTGATTATAGAATTTTAGCTCCAAGGGGGGTGGGTTCTGCTCCAACCTACCAACCAATGCCAGAATCCCTTGCGCGGAATCTCAGATAAATATCCGTTTACTTTCTATCTGGATACCGTTAGTCATGGAACTCACTGCCTTTTCCATTATAGGACGCCCTTTTGCAATATTACGGTGAAACCTTCCCACAGCTTCCTCACGAGTGGTTCTTGTAATTGCCACCAGATGCCACAGAGGGAGTCTTCCCTATGGTTGACATGAAGGTGAGTTGAAGGTCACCATCATGACCTTCCTCCTGCCCTCCATCTTCTCTGCTCCAAGCTAAGCATGCCCGGCTCTTCTAAGGAAAGAATGTGACGACTTGAGCAGGTTCTCTCTCCCATAAATATGGTAATATTTTGGGAACCTGTCCATAGTGGAGAGGACAAAGGAGATGTCTCCAACCCCTCTGCGAAGCCAGATATTTTGTCTATTTTGTTTGAAACCCAAACCCTCTATTCCCTTCAGAACCTCTGTGTATGTATCTTCTCTTCAGTGGTGTGGACTGTCCTGAAGACTAGATTCTGATTGGCACAGAGGTTCTCAAAGGGAAAGGCCTAATGACCACATCACCCAGTAAAAAGACCCCTCAGGTCCTTCCTGTTCCCTCTACTATGAGAAAAAAAAATGCCAACAAACTTGTCAGAGTTAACGTGAGGTGATTCCAACAAAGACTTGATGAAATGCATTGGCACATCATCAATGTGTGGCCCAAGGGCTATTTTGTTCTACAGTAGATGTTTGCGCCTCCCATGACTTCTCCTTCTGCGAGAAGGTTCTACCTGTAGATAGCCTCCCAGCTAGTCCCTGAGTTCACACAGGTCACCACCCAAAGATCTCCTTATCAGACCGATTTATCGGAATGGTCGCCTCCCTGTCATTCTGTTCATTCCTCCTGCTGTATTTTCCTTCTTAACTGTTCTCACTACATGACATGCTCGAGATAAAGCTATTCTTTTTATCACCTGCCTCTCTTCCCTAGAATGTAGGCTCTGCAAGGCAGGGACTTTAGCTATGGACCCTGGTGAATCCCTTGAGCATGTTCAATTCATCAATATTTATTGGATAAATGTTTGAGGATCAATTGGTGGATATCAGTCTCAGAATATCCTGCAGACAGGCTTGAGAATGACTGGGTTAACTTTAATGCTACATCCTTCATGAGCCCTTTCTGACTCCCAGATAAACTGACTCTCCCTTCTATAAGTTCTTTTCAAACTCCGTATTTAACATTCAGATGGCCTTGATCTTATAGCAGTTTGAGGTTTAGTTGACTTGCGTTCTTACCTCTCTTGTTAGGAGCAGTTCCCAGAGAGCAATCACTCAGCCAGATGTCAACAGGTGCTCAGAAAACACAAGTATGAAAAGGAATGACGCCCTCCTCCTCCCTCTGTTCTCTTTAATAGAAAGGTTTTGGAGATATTTTGGCTTATGGTAGCTATTCGTGATGAAAACCTGTCATACCCAGAACAATTTGGGGTGCTGGTTAGCAGTTTGGGTGAGGCATAGTATGAGGAATATCTCAAAGAACTATTACTGTTTGCTCAGTTACATCCACTATAATGTTAGGTATCATTTAGAATTTATTTAAAAAGTCCTCTTACAACTTAACAATAAAAAGACAAATGACCCAACTTAAAAATGAACAAAGAATTGAATAGACATTCGTCCAAAGAAGATACTCAAATGAATAGGCGCAAGAAAAGATGCTCAACATCTTTAGTCATAAGGGAAATGCTAGTCCAAGCCACGTGAGTCCAGTTCACACTAGGATGGCTATAATCCAAAAAATAGACAGACAATAAAAAGCATTGGTGAGGATGTGGACAAAGCATGACTCTCATACATTGCTGGTGGGGATATGAAATGGCATAGCCACTGTGGAAAACTTTGACAATTTCTCAAAAATTTAAAGTTACCACATGACCCAGCAATTCCACTCCTAGATAAATAACCAAGAGAATTGAAAACATATGTCCACGCAGTAACTTGTACACATATATTTATAGCAGCATTATTCATAGTAACCAAAAAAGTGAAAGCCACCCAAATGTCCATCAACTGTTGAATGGATGAACAAAATGGCGTATACCCATTCTCTTTGGCCAGAAAGAGAAATGAAGTACTAACCCGTGCTATAACATGGATGAGCCTTGAAAACATTATGCTCAGTGAAAGAAGCCAGACACAAAAGACCACTTATCATATGATTCCATTTATATGAGATTTGCAGGCTAGGCAAACCCATAGAGACAGAGTCATTAGTGGTCTCCAGGGACTGAGGGGAGCGGAAAATATTCTGGAATTAGATAGTGGTGATGGTTGCACCACTTTGTGGATATATTAAAAACAGTTTTTTAAAAGGTGAATATTAAGGTATGTGAATTATATCCATATGAAGCTGTTATTTTAATACAAAAAAAAGAGGTCCTCACCTTTCAGTAATTGAACACTTACTAAAAGTGATTAGCATCTAGCTCTTACATATTCAATCCAGTGTGGAAAACAGAACAAAACGAAACAAAACAAAAACCCACCTGCAAACCGAGCAGTGGAATACTGTCAATTACCATGTTGACAGCCTTCAATCCTCCCCCCAGCCCCCCGCCCCCTCCAGTGCAGATGACTCAAGACGTCACCTTTTGGGTGGAGATAAAACAGAAGTCCCTTTCTTGGGGAAATTATGCAGGAGAATAAAGTGACTGTTGGCAATACCACGTTACCTTCTTCCTTTCCAGCAATGACTATCACAGTGGACAGTGTGCTCAAGAAGCCACTTGGACTGTTTATTTCAGCCAGGCTGTCACCAGAACCAATAAATTCTTAAAAAAAAAAAAAAGCCTAGAATCTGAAAAACTTAAGGCATATTCAATACCCGCATAATATCCTTAAGAAAACAAACTTCAGGATGGAAAACATCAAGCGATATAATGAAACCTACAAACTCATCACCAGTTTCAACAATTATCTTCTTTTTTTTAAAAAAAGATTTTATTTATTTACTTATTGAGGTTGTGGGGAGGGGCAGAGGGAGAGGGAGAGAGAGAATCCCAAGCAGACTCTGTGCCCAGAATGGAGCCTGACGTGGGGCTCGATCTCATGATCCCGAGATCATGGACATTCAACTGACCCAGCCACGCAGGTACCCCTGACCACCAGTCTTCTTTCATCCTTTCCCCATCTGTCTCTGTGCCCCCATATTATTTTGAAGTAAAGCTCACATATCACATTATTTTACCCATAAATATGTACCACTTAAAGGTGACTCTTAAAAAAAAAACCCCACACAAAATGGAGGCGCCTGGGTGGCTCAGTCTGTTGGGTGTCTGACTCTTGATTTTTGACTCAGGTCCTGATCTCAGGGTTGCGAGATTGAGCCCCGCCCCAAGAGTCGGCTTCTCTTCTTCCTCTGCCCCTCCCCCCACTCTCGGGAGCACATGCGCGCTCTCTCTCTCTCTAAAATAAATACATCTTAAAAAAACCCCACAAAATACATTCAAATTTCTCTTATTGTCTTACAAACTTTTGAAGAAACAGTTTGTACAATGCCCTTTTTTATTGTTACCTTCATTCTCCTTGGAGACATGGAAACACGAATAGCAATCACTACTATTTACAGGAACAGCTATTGGGTGCCTGATAGTTGACTGGGAGCTTTCCACATATTATCTAATACCATTCTTGCATCAGTTGCAAGGAGTTAGCCATTATCACTGTCCATGCCCTATTCCCCAGCTCAGGGAGGTTAACGGACTCAGCCAAGGGTCAAGCTGGCGGACCCAACCTCTAGCTCCTACTCATGCTTCTCCCTTGCCTGCCTTTATTTTGGGACTGTGCTGACCAATAGCGTAGCCACTAGCTACATGTGGCTACGGGGCTGAAAAGTAGCTAATGTGCCTAGTCCAATTCAAAATGTACTGTAGGTGTAAGATACATGAAGAGTTCCAAAGGTTTAGCAGGCAAAAAAGAATGAAAATTATCTCAGTAATTTTCATATTGAAGCATCATGGTTTGGATATATATTAAATAAAATATATTATTAAAATTAATTTGACCTGTTTCTCTTTACCTTTTTCTTTCCAGTTATGGCAAAATACACATAACAAAATTGACCATCTTGGTCATTTTTTAGTGTACAAATTCAGTGGTGTTATCAAGTACATTCACCGTGTTGTGTAACCATCATCCATCTCCAGAACTTTATGATCTTCCCAAACTAAAACTCTGTCCATTAAACACTAACTGCTTATTTTGCTTCCTTCAGCCCCTGGCAACTACCGCCTACTCTGGATTTGATGACTGTAGGTACCCCATGTAAGTGGAATTGTATGGTATTTGTCTTTTTTTGTGACTGGCTTAGCTTATTTCACTGAGCATAATGACTTCAAGTTCCACTTATGTTGTAGTATGTATCAGAGTATCATTTTTGAGCCCGAATAATATACTTCTTTTTTTTTTTAATCTGTCAGAGAGAGAGAGAGCACAAGCAGGGGGAGCAGCAGGTAGAGGGAGAAGCAGGCTCCCTGCCGAGCAAGGAGCCCGATGTAGGATTCGATCCCAGGACCCTGGGATCATGACCTGAGCCAAAGGCAGACGCTTAACCGACTGAGCCACCCAAGCGTCCCGAGCCTGAATAATATTCTATTGTATGGATAGACAACACTTGCTTAACCATTTACCCACTGATGGTTGTTTCTACCATTTGGCTATTGTGAATAAAGTTACTGTGAACATGGGTGTACAAATACCTTTTCAAGATCCTGTTTTTGATTTTTTTTTAATTTTAAATCATTTGTTTTATTTTTCGGTACTGGAAATTTTATGTTTACTTAAAACCTTACAGTATAACAGAAACAGACATATTAACCCATTGTGCCTCTGTGTAAACAAATATTTTCAGAGTTTACTCCTGGTATTTTCTTCAAATTAACCCCACAAAACTAACTGCTTTGAGAGGACGTTTTATACTAGACTGATGATTTAAAAACAAGCTCAAAACCAACATGAAAACAAAGAATTTTCCTCTCTTTCAGGACAAATGTTTTCTATGAAGTTATCCTCTTCAGACACCTTTGGTCTTGATTCTGGGTGAACCAGGATGGTCGCTTCCTGTCTCGTTCAATGATTCTCTTACCGTGGTCTTGTTCAGAGGGTGACTCTCCTGTGTACAGCACCAGTCTCCACGGAAGGAGCCTTAAAAGGGCTCCCTTCGTGTTTCCCTACCTGTCTTCTGAACTCTGCAGTCTCCTTGCACACTTTCTCATAGCAATAGCCACAAAGGACGGGTTTCAGTTTCAGGCGACCGCATTCAGGACAAACGTCAATATTGTTCTTAACTTTAATAAGCTTCTGAGGGTTTCTTCTCCTACAGCGGTTAACTTCAATGCTGCGTCTGTTCTTAGGAGCTGCCATCCAAAAGATACTATCGGAAAGGCTGAAAATCTCACTTCCACTGGTATCATTTGCTGGTTCTGTAAATATAGCTGGCACTTGGACTGCTCATGCTGGTCCCCACGGAGGACTGGGAAAACCTGGTCCTCTCTGCTGAAGTTTCCACCGTAGTAGTTCCCAACAGCTCCAGAGGAGTCCCCGGGCTGCCGGCCATGGGTGGACAACAAGCACCAGCATGGCTGACACCATCTTCCTCCCCTGTTTTTGATTCTTTTGAGTGTATACCCAAGAGTGGAATTGCTAAATAATATAGCACTTCTTTTTTTTTTTTTTTTTTTTTAAAGAGAGAGACAGTGAGAGAGGGAGGACAAGCAGGGGGAGTGGGAAAGGAAGAAGCAGGCTTCCCGCCGAGCAGGGAGCCCGATGCGGGTCTTGATCCCAGGACCCTGGGACCATGACCTGAGCCGAAGGCAGTTGCTTAACCAACTGAGCCACCCAGGCGCCCTCTATTTTTAAATTTCTGAGGCAGCACCATACTGTTTCCCACAGTGGCTGCGCCATTTTACCTTCCCATCATCAGGGTTTCTCCACATCCCCACCAAAATGTATTTTCTTTCCTTCTTTTTAAAATAGTAGCCATTCTGGGGCACCTGCATGGCTCAGTCAGTTAAATGTCTGACTTTGTCTCAGGTCATGATCTCAGGGTCCTGGGATGGAGCCCTGAGACGGGCTCCCTGCTTAGCAGGGAGTCTGCTTCTCCCTCTCCCTATGCCCCTCCGCTCTGCTTGTCCTCTCTCTCTCTCTCTCAAATAAATAAATAAAATCTTAAAAAAATAAAATAGTACTCATTCTAATAGGTGTGAGGCTCTTTATCTTTTTTAATGCAACTATTAGAAAATATGAGGTTCGCATTTGTGGCTCATAGTACATCTCCATTGGACAGCCGTGCTAATAAAGAGTCTGGGAAAGAGGTAGAATTCAGGTTCCCAGACTCCTTCACAGTTAGAGGTGGCCATGTGACATTGTTCCGGCCAATGAGGTGTGGGCAGAAGTCTGCTGGTGCCTCCTCTGCTCTTTCCTCCTTCTTCCTGCCTGAAATGCAGAGCTGGGACCCAGCCACCCTGCAACCAGGAAGTGACAGAAATGAGTCTGGAACGAAGGGCACTCGGGCAGACTGATGAAAAGGTGTGGGTCCCTGATGAGCCATTTATGCGTATGTGTGAATAACCAAAATGTTGAGAGGTGGAATTATGCGTAACCTTATTTTCTTATGTAGGTTTTTTCTATAGTTTCCAACATTTCAAAGTGTGTGTTTGTGATGAGGTAAAATAAAGCAACACATGAAAAAGAATAAGACTCCAGCGTCAAGGTGAATGGACTGTCTCTTTGTCAGGAATCTGATGTGCCTTCTTTTGTTGTCTGACCTGAGGTTTGGAGGAGGGGGTGCGGAGCTGGAGGGGAGTGTTGGGAGAGTAGGGGGGTGCTAATGAGAGCCCCCCCAGACAAGGATCCCTGTGTTGCCGTGGCTGCCCATCTGCCTTGGCCACCCCTTGGGAACCTGAAAGCCTGGCATCTGCCCTCTACTCCCACGTTCTGTGTGAGGGTTACACGCTTAGTAGCTTCTGACGCTAGTGGTCCATTGTCAGTCTTGATTAAAACACACCATCCACATAACACAGTAATAGAATTAGAAGGCAATCCCTCCCTCAAATGGGCTGTGGGAGAGGCTGAACAAACAACTTGCTTTTTGTTCCACTTTGATTTAGCCTAATGTGTTGGTAAAAGGGTCCATTCCTGAGATGTTTTGTACTTAATTACGTATGAACACAGGAGAAAGCGGAGGTCCCTAACAACATGCTTGGTGGTTGATTAAGTGAGCATCCAAATGGGCAATCAATAATTTACTAAAATATTTAAAATACCTCCTGGCTTCCTGTGATGGGAAGAATATGGCTCATGTGTGGTCTGTTGTTGACTTCTCTGCAGGTGAAGGTATCCCTCGCCTTTCTGGTGTCTCTGCCTCTAAGCCTGGACACTTCCCCCATTTTCTTCATAGCCAGAGGTTGTACTTTCACAAACACAGATCTAATCACAACACACCCCTTCAAACTGTCCATTGCACTACCTTACCTCTACCCCTCACCACACCTGCTTAGCCCATAGTCTCCTCGGAAGCCTCGCCTCGACCCAGGCTTCCCCTGTGCAGAAGGATACTGTAACCACCTTCTCTAAGAACTTCAAAATTCTGTGTGCAGGTCTCTTATCTTGCAGTTGAACCTCACTGTTTGACATTCCATTTGTGTCTGTCTCCCTTGCTAGGCTGTGAGTGAGTGCCATGAGAACAGGAACGGGTTCCATAGGGATCCTTATTTAATCCTTTTGTTCGGTGAGCGTAGCTGGGTAAATGAATGAGCCGAAGTTCAGGAATCCCGGTGCAGTGTGTTGTGATCAGCATTAACAAGGAGTGATCCTCTCCCTTTCCTCCTTCTTGAATTACTAACATGTTCCTCCTAATCTTACGCTCCTGGATTGTTAGTTGTTAGTTCTGGAGGTGATCCCACTTCCTTGCTCTCTAGATGTGAGATCTGAGGTTAAGAAGGGTTAACTCATTTGCCTGAGAAGACACCAGTCTAGGCTGATTTCCTGCTCTCCAGGGTCCTCTGTCTTTGGGATCATTTGGTCATCATTTTCATCATGTCAAAATCACGACAGGCAAAATAAGAGGAAAACAGGCGTGTGTGTGTGTGGGGGGGGGGAGTAGGTTCAGAAGAGACCAAAGGAAGTTTCTTGACCATACTTGCTTTAGATTAATTTTAATAAACCTGATTCTAAACACTTTAAAACTCACTGATGCAGTGAGCCTTCAGGTGAAGGTGAAGGAACACATAATCCACTTCAGGTATCTTCAGTGACATTTATTAGGGCTAGACTGCGCCTGGTTTTACCACTGGCTCCCCAACTGTTTAACAAAATGTTGAGCACATCCAATATCTATATTTGTTGAATGACTAACTCGCATGCCTACTATGTACCCAGAACTGTATGCTGTCTCAGTTTAATCCTCGGAGCAACCCCCAAGGTCTTAAGCATTATGCCACACTGATTACGACAGGTGGTTTAGTTACGTTTGGCTTATCCAAGGCAGATTTGGGTTTAAATCTATCTGGTGACATTCTGCCCAACTGTCCAATGCAGTGTTCTGCATCTAGTAAATCCTTAATAATTATTAATTGATGAGGGTGCTTTCTCAGTCTGAATGCTTAAACCACATGCTCTCTGAATATGATGGGAGTTGCAGCATATTTTAATTAAATACTGACAACTTTAATTCTGATTGCTTATTCTAATGCTCTTGAGCTGATAGCACCAAGCTAATGGCTTGTTCATTTTGGAAGATATTAGCAGCAGGGTGCTGCCTTTTACCCAAACATAAGATCACAATAATTAAAATCTGATATTGCTCGAAATGAACTCCTTTTAAAGTAATTTATATCCTACAAACACACACAGATGCAAGCATGTATGTGCCAACATTCTCGAGAATTTATGGCACCTTAGAGAAACTCTGTCCATTCCCTTCCAACATGAAAAGTTTTCTGTTGCCTTGATGAAAGACTCCTTACTAGGTTCAGGGGAAATGTGCATTTCCACTGATCAATTTCTGAGTTTCCCAGAAGAGGGGAACCAGAGAGAAGTCCTGAAAACTAATGACTGTGGGAGCGGAGGCTATTTGTATTTTATAGCTCCAATCAGTATCTAAACCACTGAATCAGAGTGTAAGACAAAGGAAAATCTTATTGTGTGGGGGATGGGGAGGGAGAGGGTGGGCAGGGGAGGTGGGCTGAGTAAGAGGGAGAGATACCTGAGTATACAGAGAGATTAAGTAATTTGGAGGGAGGATCCAAGAAGACAAACATAATACATCATGTTAACTCATTGCTTCCACAAACTTACACTGAGCATCTATTGTGCCCCAGGCACTGAAGACTGAGTGGTTATAGGCTAGCTGTGGGCCATGTCCCCCATGGTGCTTGCCTTAGAGCATGATTCTAACCAGAGGTTCATGTTTGGGCTTTAGGGGGGCTATGAACCCCTGGAAATTGTATGCAAAATCTCAGGTTTGTAGGTACATATAGGTGCAGGCAGAAATAGACCGGTATACTTTTTTCTTGGGGACAAAGTATGCAGCCAGGGTCACATTCTCTAAGCCTTCAGGGATCCCCAATAAGATGAGTAACCACAATAATAGAGCTTGCCTTCTCTAATCTTCCCCTAGAAGGGATGAACAAACAAGAAGTGAAGCCAAAACCAAAACAAGCCAACAAACAGATATTTTCCTTCGTTTTTATGAAGCTAAAAAAGGATTTTCTCCAAAAATCTTAAAAAACAAAACCCAAAACCCTACACTCCAAAGGAGATTAAAAAATAAAAATAAAAAGGTCACCAAGAAATAGTGAATTATAGGCACAGTTAAATGACAAGCTCTTAGCAACAGGGTCATGCCACTAGAGATTATCTGACCTAATAGACCCATTGTTCATCCTTGCTTGATTCTGTGCAGAGTCCTCAAGTGGAGATAGAAGCACAGATCACAGGCCCATGGGAAACTTTCCCAGCACATTCTCCTGACAGCTAAGATTTTCTCAGTATTTATTATTCTCCAGGCATTATTTCTAAAAGCTTTGCCTTCAAGGTATTATTAAACCTCACAGCTATTTAATAAAGATGGGTGTTATTACTAGTTCTATTTTACAGATGAGAAAATTGAGGATCAGGGAGATCTGCAACTTGTTTAGAGTTCCGCAGCTGGAAGTTTCTCCTATCTCTTACCCCTTCGCTGTAGGAAAAGCTGTCAATGGCAATACTATGAAGGTGGTGTAGATGTCAGGAAATGAAAGCTATTATGTACACCCAAGACAACGAAACCCTTTTTTCTCAAGGGACTATTCATTTATCTAAATAGTGTCTAAAACACTCATGGAGAGCAACATCAGAGTCCAGTTTTTGAGCAGAGTTTATCTTCACTGCTCCACAACTAGAGGATTTGAATTGAGGTGGTGTAGGGGGTAGGGAGGAGTGAGTATGGAGAAGAAAGAGTGGCAGAACTATCAAGGAAGTGGGTTTGAGGTGAACTCCACAATTTCACATTGCTGGTCAGCACAGCCTGGCAGAACTGAAAATTTTTCTTACCACTTAGACAGTGTTTACACTTGCCATGCCCTTTATTGATGGCTGTTTAAAACAACTTACCTTGAGGCAATTTCAGACTTGATAGTTGCAAGAACCGTACAGACAATTCTTGTATGCTCTTCACCCAGATTCCATAACTGTTAATATGTTACCACATTTGTTCTATACTTCTCTCTCTAAATAGTTTCATACTATTTTCTTTTTCATAGAGACATTCTTTCATAAATGACGCTTTTATCCCTTCAAGCTATATTCCCACGAAACAAGGATGTCCTGTGTCATAACCACAGTTGAGTGATCAAAACCATGAAATCATCATCAATAAAATACTATGAACTAATCCATAGACCTTATACAGATCTCACCAATTGTCTCCACGATGTGAGCAAAGAGAGTCCCAGATCACGTGCTTCTTTGACTTCCATGACATGGATGTTTTGTGGAAAAGTATAGGTCAGTCATTTTGTCAAATGTCTTTGCGTTTGTCTGATGTCCTGATCAGATTCTCGTTTTGCCTTTTTGGCAGGAATATCACAGAAGTCATGCTGCACTTTTCTCTGTGCTTTGTGTTGGGAGATGGTTTGTCCTACAGCAGTAATGTCAACCTTGGTCTCTTGTTGGGGTGGTGTCTGCCAGGTTGCTCCATTGCAAAGTCAATATGACCCTTCTTTTACACTACTGAATTAAAAAACAGGAATTATGGTAAAATATACACAACATAAAACTTACCATTCAGCCATTTTTAAGTGTCCAGTCCTGCAGCATTAAGTGCATTCAGTGTTATGCACATTGTTATGCATCACCACCATCCACGGAACTTTTTCACCTTCTTGAACTGAAACTCTCTGCTGATTGGACAATAACTCCTCATTCTCCCCTTCCCCCAGCCCCTGGCACCAACCATTCTACTCTCTGTCTCTATGGGTTTGCCTATTCTAGGGATCTCATAAGTGGAATCTACAGTATTTGTCTTTTTCTGACTGCCTATTTCACTTAGCATCATGTCCTCAAGGTTCACCATGTTGTAACAGGTGTCAGAATTTCCTTCCTTTTGAATGCTGAACAGATATTCCCTTGTATTTATATACCACACGTTGCTTATGAATTTATCCCATGATGGACATGGGTTGCTTCAGCCTTTTGGCTATTGTGAATAATGCTGCTATGAACTTGAGGGCACAAGTATCTGTTCCAGTCCCTGCTTTCCCTTCTTTTGAGTATATAATCAGAAGTGAAGTTGCTGGATCATTATTTTTCCCTTCTTAATTAATAAGTGTCTTGTGGGATGATACGTGGAGACTATGCAAATATACAGTTACTCCTCACACGTTCATCCACCAGTTTTAGCATTCCTTGATTCCTACCTGAATCAATTATTATTCTAATGGTTGCCAAATGGTAATTTCCCCCTATCATTTCTTCTACTTCTATCATTTGGCATTCTACTGTAGGGAAGAATTTTTCCTTCCCTCTCATTTATTTAACGATATGGACTCATTTTATCCAATCCTTTGCTCCACGGACACTTTTCTGCTCTGAGCAATTCTTTTCCCTCGTACTTCGAAGATCTCACCCGAGGTTGGGGAAACGCGGGAACTTTCTGTAGTTCTTTGTCACCATTAAGAGAACCGAGAGTGCAGCCTGACTTCCCCAAATCTAGGAGATCGCTTTCCTACCTGCGCATTCGTTTAGTTGAATGGAAACCCTCTTTCGGATGGCGTCTGCACTGACCCCCCGTGGGCCGCCGGGCCCCGCGAGAACTACATTTCCCAGAGGCCTTCGGGGCCTCGCGTCATCAGTGAGCGCGGCCTTTAGCCAGCGGAGGCAGCTCTGGAGAACCCGCTGTGGCGGCGGCAACATGGCTGACGTTCTAAGTGTCGGAGTGAACCTGGAGGCCTTTGCTCAGGCCATCAGTGCCATCCAGGCGCTGCGCTCCAGCGTGAGCAGGGTGTTCGACTGCCTGAAGGATGGCATGCGGAACAAGGAGACGCTGGAGGGCCGGGAGAAGGCCTTCATTGCGCACTTCCAGGACAACTTGCATTCTGTCAACCGGGACCTCAAGTAGGTACCGGCTGAAGGGGCCGCCGTCGGGGACCCGTCCGGCGCCCACCCTGTCCCGACCCCGCGCGAGTCTTCCTAGCCAGGGGCTGCTCTCAGTTCCTTGCTCGCTTGCTCTCTTTCCCTCCCCTCCAAGCCCATGCCTGTTCCTCAGGCACACCTCGTCTCCCACCCCCGCTTTCTCGTCGCCCTTCTCCTGGTTGTCTCCCGCCGCCCTGAACCTCTGTGTGGTCGTTCCATTCCTGACGACGAGACGGGCTCTTCCCGTGCACTTCCACTTCTCAACCCCGCTTGGCAGGTTTCTCACCTGTAGGCCCTTTGTGCCCCGCCGTGTCTGATCAAATAGTACCAAACAGGACCAGCCCAGCGCTGCCCCAAACCCAAGTGCGCTTGGTCTCTTGAGCACCTGGAAGTCAGCAGTTTCACACTACTCCGACTCCAAACGCGATAAAACAGGACTTGATCTTTCCCTCTTCCCTGCCCCCTCCCCCCCCAAAACCACCTGATCAGAACTTCACTGCCGCTCTGCTCCTGTTCAGTTTCTTCCTCTAGAGAGACCTAATCTCAGGCTTAACCATCTTAATCACGTATGTTTAGCGACCCCCCCCCCCATATTAATTTGCGGTCCTTTAGGGTTAAGGATTGTATATTTCTCTTTCTTACAAGTCACTTTCTTTACTTCTGTTTTCTAAGTGTTGTGTAAGAAATAAGTGAGAGGATGTTTGTGACATGCCCGGCAGGGAGTAGGAACTTTTTAATTGGTTAGGTTCTGAACTTGTCTTCCCTTCCTTAAGAGGGTCAGCCCTTCTCAGGGAGGTTGGAATTCCAGGATTTTTGCCTTTTACTTCTCAGAACTGACCTTAGCAGGGAAAGGCATTTGGTAAGATAGTCATCCTGTAATTTCTGGAATGGATGGATTCCCCACCCCCACCCCCAACTTGGTCTCCTTAGTAACCAGATGGAAGGAGGAGGTAGAATGGAGGAGGAGGTGGTGACCAAATGATGGGTGGTGCCTCTTTTGATTTTTTTCCCTAAGTAGTTGCCATTCTTTTTTGGTGGAAAGCCAGGAAATCACACACCCCTCCTCAACTCCCACATTCACTTGCTGTTCTCTGGTGCAGTGCCAGTTAATACTTTCCCTGCCCGAGGAGATGCACTGGCTGTTCTTTGCTCTCTTCCGTTTCCTCCCTTTGGTAATGTTCAAGATCTTATAACCCTCCTCCATTCTAGAAAGTTTATATTACCCTGTCGCCTTTTTAAATCTTTATGCAGTAGTGCCAAGAAGAAGGTGGCTGAAGATTCCAAAATGAGTGTGGCATGAGAAGCTGTTCCTAGAGAGTCTTTTGTTGACAGTTTGAGACTGGCCTCACAGAACGTGCTCCTGGAATGTGCTTTTGCTGTTGGCTCACTTTCCCAAGCTTCTCTAGAGTTTTCCTGCTAGACTGAAGTATGTTTGACACAGCCCCCTCGGTGGTGTCTTCCCATTCCATTTGTTTATTTTATCTCTTCTTTGTTTTGTTAAGTTTTACCATCTGTGAAGTACCATGTACTCGTCTATCCCTATGTGAGTGGTAAATAATCATCATCTATTCAGGTACTTGCTGTTCTGCCAAATGTAATGATGTGTATGTGGGTCTGAAAACTCTTAGTGAGAAGCAATGTTATACCACATTTCAAAATTCCAGAAAGTCGCCCTCCCTATCCCGAGAATAATTTGAGTTGTTAAATCCTGACTTTAGGAGTCTTACTGGTTCCCATGCTCTTAACTTTTTTCCTCCCTTAGAATGGCACCATAGGGCTGGGTTTTAAAATAAGATAAGCTGCGTGGGCGCCTCGGTGGCTCAGTCATTGGGTGTCTCCCTTCGGCTCAGGTCATGATCCCGGGGTCCTGGGATCGAGCCCCACATCGGGCTCCCCGCTCCGCGGGAAGCCTGTTTCTCCCTCTCCCACTCCCCCTGCTTGTGTTCCCTCTCTCGCTATGTCTCTCTCTGTCAAAAAAATAAATAAAATCTTTTAAAAAAAATAATAAAATAAGATAAGCTCCCACTTAAGGGTTTTCTTGATTGTCTGTGATCTTAACCTTTCAAAGTAGTTCTTCTTAAGAGATTTCTGATGGACAGTTTGAAGAACAGCTTTTGACCATTGTGGTTGGCTAAAACCTGGAGTTTCAGTGGACTCAGGTTTATTTGCTTTATTTATTTTTCAGTGAGCTGGAACGTCTGAGCAATTTGGTAGGCAAGCCATCCGAGAACCATCCTCTCCATAACAGTGGGTTGTTAAGCCTGGATCCTGTGCAGGACAAAACTCCTCTTTATAGTCAACTCCTTCAAGCATATAAATGGTCAAACAAGGTAAGGGAGACATGTCAGAAATGGAGCTGATATAGAAAAAGCCAAGTTTTCTTAACATTTCATAAATTCAGAAGGTGAGGGTAAGTTTTTGTTTCTTTTTTTTGGTTCTTGATTCAAAATTCAGATTTTGTTCTTGGTGGGATGACAGAGTTGGAAGTTTAATAATTTCTCTGTGAGCTATTTTGTAGTCCTTTGGAGTCTTTGAGGATTAGTCATGATGCTCAGGTAATTAATTTTTTTTAAAAGCCCTAAATCAGGTGTATTTAACCTAGAGACCGTGTTTAGGGAGGCAGCTTTTATGAACCCCTTGAAATTGTATGAAAAATGTTGTGATATGTGCATTCCCCCCCCCCCCCGCCCCCCGGGGAAGACTTCCTAGCTTTCATCAGATTTGGAGGAGTCCATGACCCCCAGAAGGTTAAGGACTGGTGGTCTAAATGTTCAGCCACTCACACTGTTTATGTTGCCTTCCCCTGTCCTCCTTGGAAGAACATCATCAGAGTACTGTTTGTTCGATTACTCTTTACTCTCTAACTACATCTGGGGGAGACTGTTCTAAATGTGCACCATGGAATTTGCTATTCATGGTTTCCTTCAGCAAGCAGGCCTGTGGCATAGACCCTGGGATAGCTGTAATAGGAAAACTAAACTGTAGTCTAAAAATCAGGGTAACAGGCTCATAAGCCTGGAAATAGTTAGTTTGTTTACTGACAAGTTTATTTTGTTTTGGTGCTGTGCATTGTTGTGTGTGTGTTTTTTTTTTCCCTGCTGATAAAGAACTAGAATATGTGTTTGGAATGATTTGGGAAGCTTTTTTCATTAGACTGTGCTGCCTCTCTGGAGACCATTGTTCTCACAGTTATTGGTTGTGAATTGCTCTTCCCCTCCAGTTATCCATCGTCTTTTCCCTCTTCTCTCTGGTCCTTTTCCCCCTCTATTTTGGATGAGAGATGAGCGTTGAGTTTTTCTGGTGTGCAGATTTTTTTCTTTGAGCTTCTCAGTAGTATTTAGTATACTTTGGTTTGAAGTGGAACCCTGGAAGCTACGTCTGAGATTCAGGGAGAAGTGATTGAACCTCTGATAACAAACATTTAGCCTATTAAGGGTTGTCCCCCAAACTCTGGGCTGCCATTGACAGAAAACCCAATTTGGTCTTGAGGATCAGGATGCCCAGTTGGTATGGGGATCTGTCACTCTCTTGTTCTCTGTAGGTCTGCTTTCCTTGGTTGGCCTGATGTCTGTAAGTGGTGGAAAAGATGGCCTGGCAGTTGTAGATTTGCATGGCTCTTATACCAGGTGATCTCCTGGTGTCATGCCAGACTCTGAAAAAGGATTTTAGCCCTGCTTGGTAGGTGGCCCTTATCTAACTGAACAGTTCGTTGAATCCAGGGCTGGGATTCTCTGATTGGCTGATGCAGATCACCTGAAGCACAGGAAGTGGGGCTCCTTGGAGTTGGAGAGGCAGTTCCCAAAAGGTGGGGATGCAGGGCAGATAAAAATTATTTCATTACCACAGCCAGACATGAGATTCTTCCAGCCCTACGCACATAACACTGCCCTATCTGGCTGTCCTGTTTGAGCCTCCTTGTTTTCCCAGGGACACTGTTGGTCATCCTTACATGAGTTTATCTAGGGATTGGGTGGGATCTGATCAGTAGGTGCATGGTGCAACTTACTTCCGGTTGGACTCTTGGTAGAAAGTCTTGCTTTTTGGTGTTTGGACACAGAAACTGTGTTGGTATATCACGTGGGCAGTGTTGTTTTTGGAATAGCCTAGAGCTATGGAGACTTCTCAGTGGAGGGAAGACCTAGGCCAGTTGAGAAACCATGAGTGACCGGGACTCCTAGTGGAAGTGATTGGTTTCAGGTTGAATGAAGGTAGTTTAATTGTTTGCCGAATTTAATAGTTAGCATATTAAAATAAAAGTTCCTTCTACTGACCCTTACCCTTGGCTCCAAGATGGAAAAGAGGTTGTATTAAGGAAAAGAAAGATTGTGTTCTGTGGAACTTCTTGTCCTGGAGATGCTATAGATTCAAGTAGTTTGTAAATCCCTTAAGAGCAGTGTGAAAGTCCCGGGGTTTGGGGGGGATGTAGGGGGGTGAAGTCACGTCCCTGGCCTGGTGAGCCCCTGCACAGTAGCTGCCCGTTCATTGGGAGCTGCTTGTACCCTTGATCGGTAGAAACAAAGAGAACGATTAAGAGATGTTTAGTTTAGCTCTTATTTTGCAGCTGAGCAGACTGAGGCCCAGTGAACTGACCTGCCCACAGCTTCACAGCTAGACTAGAATTTGCATTTCCTGACTTAGGTCAGTGTTCTTTCCTCTAAACTTGATGCTTTAATCCATTTTGGCTTAAGGTTTTCGACTATAGAAAATATTTTTCCCCTTCCACATTCATCCTAGAAGCAATTGCTACATTATCTTTTATTCATGAATCTGTATGCATTTTGCTAATTTGTAATGGTTTATTGAAAGATGGAGATGACAAATTCGTGGTACGAGGGTCCCCAAACTATTGCTCTTGTCCAGGGCAGACACCACTAATCACCTTCTGCATTCCTTCCTGCTGAGGTCATGCAGGGGCTCACAGCTCTGATCTGGGGCTAGGCGGCCCCTGCCAATTATTCAAAGATGGGCTGCAGGGAAAACATGTTTTTTTATTTCCATTATGATAGATAATGTCCTGTTTGACTATGACTTATTTATACCCTTCCTTACTCTTGAAAGGTTTTAAGGTCGATTACAAGAATACATAAAAACCTTGAAAGGAAAGAGGGAAACAGCGGTGAGGATGCCTTATGTACATTTCTTTAATAAACTCGAGAAGTAGCCCCAAGAAATAAGCCAGTATTCTTATTTCCAGCTGGGGTTATGGAAGCAGCAAGCAATTATATGTGTTTATTTTGCCTCTCTTACAAATGAAAAGAGCTTTTTAATTGCTAAAGCTTTCATCATTCATCATTTTACCCTCAGAGAGTTTAAACCAGTAAGTGCATTAATGTGTTAAGTGAAGTTTGGGGTAACTTGCCAATGTCAGCTTTACTACGCACTGTTGGCTAAGAATTGAAGGAAGTGTGGGAAAGGCTTTGATACCACCCATTATATGATGAACTTTCTGTTTTATGTGCTATTGGCCATAGAAAAGTCTCGTTCGTGCTTAATGACTAAGTATTTTCTTTAGGGGATTTTGTAATTTTCGTAAAGTCAGTTGGAATATTAATTACATGGTAGTTGGCCTAATTGTTAGGATAGCACATTTAAAAATTAATCTAGTGAAATGATGGCAAATTGCTGTGAGCAGCACTTTCTCCACGCTGAATTGGGGGAAGAATTTAGCTTTTCACTATTATGCACCTATAGATAATTGTTCTGTAGAGGGATGACAAGCTCTCTTGACGACGGCAGAAATCATTGGCATCAATGCTGTCCTTTCTGTGAGACAGTCTGAGATTCTCTGGCTTCTTATGTTCTGGTATGCTGAGGGCTAGGTGGAATTTCTTCTGAAGATCCCTTGCTGAAGGTTTCTGGTGTCCTGTCACCAGGCTCTTATTTCTGACTTCGACTTTTATTTCTGACTTTTTCACTTGTTTGTGGTGGAGGCTGCTTGTGCATTTGCCCGAACGGCCGGCTGGGACTGCAGCCTTGCCCAGGTGACCTCTGAAGCAGAGAAGACCCCGAAGTGTCTTCTTTCTTTGGGGGCTGGGATATGGGCCCAGAGGAAGGTGCCCCCGCCGCCTCTGATTTGTTTTTACGTGCTCATTTTTTCAGTTTTATTAAAGAAAGAGCTGCTTTCTATTCCAAGAACATTCAGTTGGCAAGTGTGAAGGCATTTCCTCCAGTCCAACTCCTTAACTGTTCTTCCCAGAATTTACATGGCCTTAAGTTACTGTGACCTTCATCTTGCTCAGATCCATCCTGGAAGGTGCTCCTTGTGGTTCTGCATCTTGGAGCTAACACAGGTGAGGTTGTTTGAAATGGAGCCTCTTCCTTTAGAGACCCTGTCCTCTCTTACGTCACTGAGGAGAGGTGCTGTGTCTGTCTTGGTCCCTGCTGGGAGTCCCCAGCACCTAGCAGGGCGCCTGGTACTCAGTAGGCATTCCTTTAGAATCATTGAATGAATGGAAGAATAAATAAAAGCTTTTTCTGTTGAATTTTTAATTTACAACCCCTTTTGTGGTTTGCTTGCTTGTGTTTTTAGTGAACTATGATAAAGACATTTCCATTTTTGGCCATTACTGAGAAATCCAGTTGCACTCCTTGGAGATGAGAAATAGTTCTGAGGTTCTGTGATGGAGGCCAGGGCTGGATTCCAGAAGGGTAATTTGGAAGGACAGGTGAGGTCAGTTGGTGAACTGATGATAAGCTTCTTGAGGGCTGAGGTTAGCAGTTTTATCTACGACACTTGTCACCCATGTGCCCTTTCTAAGAGAGCCGGGTTGACAGCCGGCGCTTAGGAGGGGATGGGACTTGATACAAGCCTTCTGGAGTCAACTGAGTCAGGCTAATTTGAGCTACGGCACCTGGAGTCAGGTGCTGTGTGGCAGCTGTCGTTTTGGCAGTACTGAGAAAACCGGGAAGTGGAGAGTCAACCCTATCAGCCTCTCAGGGATTATCCCTCTTTGTATTGTCAGTCCCCGATTTCTGTTCCTAGCGTTTTCCTTCCCACCAGGCCTTACCCCTGCCTCGTTCCTCTCTCTGATACACATTTGGGAACTACAGATTCATTAAGCAAATAGTGAGGAGGGACAGTCACTTAAATGCCCCCCCCCCCAAACCATAGTCATCATGACCTAGGACCAGGCCCGTTGTGGGATGGTCCTTATTTTTGCAAAGGTGCCATTCTTAGGGCTGTTCTTGCACCAACATCTAACCTTCATAGCCCCTGGTCATTCAGAATGGGCTTCTTCCGCAGCGAGTTTGACTCTAGGGGTTGCTGCCCTGGTTAGCCTTGAACCCTATACCCTTCTCCTCCCTCTCCACCCCCAAACCTTGATACTGTGGGAGCCGTTATGATAAGAACAAAGAATAACACAAACAGAAAAAGACAACAAAACAAAACCAATCTCCTGGATTTTTAGATACTGTTGGAATCAGAAGTAAAAGCAAGGATAGCGAGAAATGTCTGGGCTTCCGTGTAAGTTCTGGAGTTAGGCTGTACTTACTCTGTACCTTAAGCAGGTGAGAAAGAAACTTTTAAGACCTCAGTTTCCTCCTCTGTGAAATGGGGATAACACTAGTATTTGTGTCCTAGTATTGAAGATAACATGAAGCAATGCACATAAAATGCCTTAGGATACCTCACCTCACATACAGTGCCTGTCCTATAAATGGTGGTTATAATTCCCAGGCATGGTAATAGTGGATGTGTGTATTTATTTATGGAGCGACAGTATTGCTCAGCAGTTCAGAGCATGGGCTCCAGAGCTGGACTGCTCCAGTTCACATCCTGGCTCTGCTGTCTGACAGTGGTGAGGCTCACCTCTGGGCCTGTTTTTTCTTCACTGAAATGGGGGTGATCATTGTACCCACTTCTGAAAGATCTCATGAGGCTAAATGAGGTGATACAAGTGAGCACTTTCCTGGCACAGAGTGGGGTTAGCTTAACAAACAGTGACGAGGACAGACTTCCAGGCAGCGCTAGCCTATCTTTCAGTGATTTCTGCTCTATCGCACAGCTTCCCAGACTTGAGTTTGATATATTCTTCTGAAATTCTATGAATCAGAGATTCTTTTAGGTAGTCAGCACCTTTCTGCCCTGTGGAAGCCTGAGTGTAGATAGCAATAGTTCACTCGTTAATATGATCTAGTGGGAGGGGGATCTTTCCTCATAGAACCTGGAGCTTGGGTAAGGGATTGGGAGGAGGGTAGCTGACCTCTTGGTGTGGAGCCCTGGGTTTTGGACAGGGTAGGATGGCACGTGGGAGTTGAGAGGCAGCAAAGACAGGGTGAGGGTCCTGGGGAGAAGCCGCAGGGAGTGAGGGGGCTGCAGAGAATGAGTTGAGAAGGGCAGTATATTGCTCAGGGCAGCCCATTTGTCCGAAGAAGGCAGGGGCCTTCTCACGTGGGCACTTCATAAGGCTGTGCTCCCAGAGCTCAGCATTCGGATTGGTCTGTAGGCCTCTTCACCTGGTGGGAAGACTCTTGTGGCCTAGTCAGGGATTTCTTGTGTTGTTTCTTTAGGAAAATGCTTGCGCACAAAGGCTGGTATAAAAAGAAACATTTGGATTCTACCCACTTTGTCAATTAGGTGCTCATTACTAGCTGGGCTCTGGGGTTAGACTCTTCTCGGGTTTGAATCCCCAGCCTTTGCTATCAGCTTTATGATTCGGCACAAGTTACAGAACCTGTCTCTGTCTTAGCCTCCTCATCAGTCAGAGTGGTTTATAGCAGCTTCTATGTCGGGGCTGCGGTGAGGATTGATGAGTTTATTTATGCGCACGTGGCCCCCCCCCACCCCAGCACCTAGAACAGTGCCCAATGTGTATCGGGGGCATTCACTGGGGTTAGCTGGTCCTACTCGTTTTCATATTTAAAAAAAAAATTTTTTTTTAAAGATTTTATTTATTTATTTGACAGAGACACAGCGAGAGAGGGAACACAAGCAGGGGGAGTGGGAGAAGCAGGCTTCCCGTGGAGCAGGGAGCCCGATGGGGGGCTCGATCCCAGGACCCTGGGATCATGACCTGAGCCGAAGGCAGACGTTTAACTGACTGGGCCACCCAGGCGCCCTCCTTTTCATATTTTTGGTAAAGTGTTTGAAAGGCAGCGTGTAGTTGTGGCAGCATATGGGACAGAGGTTTTGAGAGACCAGTATTTAGTGCTGGCTGTCCACTGGCTCGCCGTGTGACCTTGTGCCAGGAGCTTTGGGTTCTAGCTTCTCCTCTAGGTTCTAGCTTCCTCACCACTAGAATGAAGACTTGGATGGGATGATCTCTCGGGTCCTTTTCAGCTTTAGCTTGGAGAGTCAGTGGAGTTACTTGTGCATTTCTGTGGTTTTGGAAATGAAAGCATTAACCTGGGGAGTGGAAAAGAGCAGTTCTTGTCCAGTAACATTTCTTAAACACAACGATTGTGTATGCCTCTCAGGATATGCCAGAACAGAGCAGCAGCCTGGAGGACTTGTGGAAAATTACCTTCCAGAGGTTCTCTAGACAGCAGTGGCATCTTGTAACACACCAAACATAAATGTTAATGAAAATCAAGTGATGCCCCTGTAATTCTAAATGGTTTCTATCCCAAGGCTTTGGCCTAATTCCACATTTTTATGGTTCTGCTTACTAGTTGTGGTTTCTGAAAATTGCCATTTTATTGTTGCCTGGAATCAGATTTGTGATTCTCTCATCTTTTTCTCTAAAGGAACAGGAATTCTCTCTAGAAGCTGCCTTGGGAGGCTGCAGAGGCTGCTGGATGTGTGTCACGCCTGCCCCAGGAGTCACTCTGTCTGTGGGGGACTTATCTTGATTCCCTTCTTGGCTGGCTTACATTAGCCTTTTCTGGGCTGATTAGGTTGGTGTGGTTTGTCCAAAGCCTTCTGTGGATTGTAACCAGAGCCTGAAAAGGGCACTTTCTCTTCTCTTCTCTTCCAGGTATGTTTAGTAGAAAGGAAATGGTCCCATATCATTTTTCTTCATGGCGAGATGTACATTGTTGGTGGGACGGAAGCATATCATTACAAGTACAGAAAGAATCTGATGTTACGCCTCCCTATTTTCTTGTCTGCCCTTCTTCGTGGTGGTGTGAGCCCGGGGCAGAGCTGCTAGATAATTAGTGCTTCTCTCCTGTTGTACGAGCCTTCTCTGGGCTGCCTCATCTTTCTGCGGCTTCAAGTGGCAGCCCCATACCGATGGCACCTCACTCCGTCACCAGCCTAGGTCTCCTGAGATCAGACCCACGTAGCAAAGTGCCTGCCAGGCATCTGCACTTGGAGACTCAGGGGCCTGTGAGACTAGAGTCCAGAACTAAAATCCTGCCCCCCCGACCCCCACCCCCAACCTGCTTCTTGTGCTGGGCCCTAGCCAGGTGCCCAGACCCTCACACCTGCTGACCGAGATCTATTGATTCTACTTCTTGAAAACCTCTTACTCTCTCCTCTCCATTTTGACTGCTCTTGCCTGAGCCCAGGCCCCCGTGATTGCCTGGGACATGCTGTAGCCTCCCCGCTGATTTCCTGCCCATTCCTACCCCTTTGAATCTATTTTCCTCTCTACAGCTCCCTGGGGATCTTGAGAATGTAGACATCTGATTGGTTGCTCCTCAGCGGTTTCTTCCATCTCTCTTAGGATTAGTGCCAACTCCCCAGCTGGCATTTGGAGGCATTCTAGTCATCATGCTGAGGGGCTTGAGTCCAGAAGCAGACAGCCCTTTGGCCAGATGCCTTAGCCTCAGTTTCCTGATCTGTAAACGGCAGGGGCAGTCCTGCCTCCTAGGGCAGCTGTAGGAGTACATGAATCCTGCTCTTGTGGTTTAGCACAGAGTCTGACATGTTACCCATTTACCATCAACAGTCTGGGTATAGGACTTTCATGATCTGGCACCAGCTTACTTCTCTAGCTCCCGTCCTCCCGCCCTTCCTCCTGAGAAAAAAGGAACCCAAAACTTTTGATTATGGAAAATTTCAAAAATACACAAAAGTAAGTACAGTCTTTTTTCAGTGGTGGGTGGGGACCTGAGTACTTTAAAGCAATTCGCAGACAGGTCATTTCATCACGAAAACTTCAGTGCTCAGCTCTCTTTCTTGCCACTCTGCCAATTCTCAGTTACAAAATCGCAGATCCCCATGGGGCCATGGTCTTTTCGTCTCAGGGCCTTTGCACATGTTATTCTTCCTTCTCCTGTCTTCCTTTGGAAAGCTCTTACTCACCCTGGTCTCAGCTGAGTTGTTACCTTCTAGGAAGTCTTCTGAGTTGTACCCAAATTAGGTCCCGGTGTTTGCACCTCTTATTGCTTTTTTTTCCCACTCTGGCTCTTTATGACCCGCACAGGATTAAGCCTCGTCCCATACTAGGATTTAGACTTTGAGCCTCCATCTGCTGGACTGTAAGGGGGTATAATACCAGTCTCGGTGCTGATGTGAGTGTCTAGAAAATGTGTGTACAGTTTCTAGTTCAGGGTAGGATACATAGTGGCATTTAATAAATAGTAGTTGTTGGCAGTAGCTATTGCTAAAGGTGTCATAAAACCATATTTGAATGGGTAGATTGAAGCCTCTAAATCTCTTTCTCTTTTCCTTTTTAGATTATGTATATGTTTTCCCTTCTGTTTGCTTCTGTTTGACTTTTTCAGATTGTTGTTGTTGCAGGGGAGGGAGGGGGTGAATGCCAGAGGCTGTCCCCTGAGTTCCCTGGCTGCCAGACCCCATCTGAGGAATCTTTGGGCTGGGGCCAGGAGTCCCCGATTGGGGGGTTGGGGGGGAGGAGGCTGCAGGTCTGCCTGGCCTATGGCTCTCAAGCTGCTTCCCGCATCCCCTTTACTTGGCATGCTCTTGCTGCAGTCCACTGACTTGTTTTGGGAGGCTCGGCTCTTGCAGCCTCCTGGGCTTGGCCCTGGGCTTCACCTTCTGCTTTTGCTTGCTGACTTGACAAAGTGAATAGAACTGCCCCCGGGAACAGTTTACTCATCTGGTGAGTTAGGCAGGGCTGTAACTCCTGTTTCCCCCTCCCTCTGTTGCCCTGGCACTCTTACCACGACCCTGTGAGTTGGAGGCTCTTTCTGAACCTCTGGCTTCATCATGGCTGCCCCGTGAGCCTGCTGCTTGCCCTGCCCTCAGCCTGGAGCACCCGGCACCTTCTTGAGCGCATTTTCTACTGCTTCCTCCTCCGGCCCTATTAAAGTGTGGCTTCAGAGAAGACTCTGGAATAACCAGGCAGAGCTGACCTTGTCTGGTTTTGTTCCCCAGCCTCTCAGCAGCTGTACTGATCACACCGTGCCATAGCCGCTTGCTGTCCACCTCTGTCCCCTTTTCTGCAAGGTTGGGGCTGTGGTGTCATCTTTGAATACCTGGCGTCTGGCACATCATAGGCACCTAGTAATCGAGCCTTCCTTCCCTCTCCCGCCCCACCCTGCCACATTCCCAAACAAACTCTAGGGACTGCACCTCCTTCGACTAAGTGTTCGATCTCAAAGGGACCTCAGTGTTCCGGTAGGTCTTTGCCCCTCATTTTAGAGAGGGAGACTTCTCCAAGGCTATCCTGCTGGCCCTCTAATTGGGACCCACAGTACTGGCAGCTTAGAAAAGGAATGTCAGCTGAATGTCCAGAGCACCAGAGAGGTTCCTTCTGCTGTTAAGGCCCATCAAAATACTACCTTTTACCTGCGATTTTGCGGCCGCTGAGCCCCCTGTCAGTGGAGCAGGAACAGCAGCCAGTCCACGTGACACCTGGAAGGGAACCATGAGGACGGGTGTGATTCAGTGAGGCTGAGCAGGGCCCAGCCTGGCCGTGGGCGTGGCTCAGAGGAATTGCCTTGACCGCCATGCGCAAAGCAGCCCCAGACCCTGAGATCCTGAGAGGCAGGCACCTTCGTCCACTTTAAGCTCAGGATCCGGTAAGTTGGGATCTTAGTAACTAAGCGGCATCTTTGCCGGGACTGCCTTGGCGCCCCTTACTGTCCTTGCTGGCCTGGGTGTCTGTGCAAGTATGGTTGTGTAAAGATAGGGGCCAGTCACCACTGTTGTTTTTCCCTTTTCAGCAGGAGTTGCCCTCCACTGGGTTCATGAGATGCCGGTTGCTCTTATCTTTTCCCTGTTAGTGTGTGTCTACCTGTTTTAGGGTAGGAGACTTACAGTGTGCCCTAGTTATTGTCGGTCAAAATAACAGTGGCTTCTTTGATGATTATTGATCACTTGTTAGTAGTTGCCACCACTAAGCATTCCAGCTCGGCTGTCTCCTGATGACTCCGTACAAGGTAGATTTTGAAGGGTGGGAGTCTACAGATTTTAAGTGCATACATGCGTTCAAAACGGTTGGACTTGCTGTAAAATGTTCAGTCTTAATAATTCCCAAGCTGTGCTTTTGAGTAGTGTGCTCTTTGCCAGGAAGTATCAAATTCATCCATTCAGTGCCTACTTATTGAGCACCTACTATGTTCTAGGCACTGTTTTGGACACAGCACATGAAGCTGATAAATTCCCGTCTCCCGGGAACTTAGCTTATATTCAAATCTCTAACTTGATCAGAGGAGTTAAGTGCCCAAAGCACCTGGTTTTATAATAATAGTATTTTTTTAAAGATTTTATTTATTTATTTGAGAGAGAGAGAGAATGAGAGATAGAGAGCACGAGAGGGAAGAGGGTCAGAGGGAGAAGTAGACTCCCTGCTGAGCAGGGAGCCCGATGTGGGACTCGATCCCGGGACTCCAGGATCATGACCTGAGCCGAAGGCAGTTGCTTAACCAACTGAACCACCCAGTTGCCCTATAATAATAGTATTAATGGTGGCCTTGCCCCCACCCCTTAATTTGTGGCCTTTATATGTCTCAGTTTACCAGCCTTTACCATCAGAAAGGAACATAACTCATGGTGTGCTGGGTGACTTAATGGGCATATGTAACTGATCTAGAACAGTGTCTGAACATAGAGGAAATTGTGTCTTAGAGTCTTGATATCTTAAATATCATCCTGTTTTTATAGCTTGGTGCATTTTAATTCTGTCATACGCTTAATGCAAATGCACAATTTATTGCTAGTAATACACAGTTTTCTGGTTTATTTGTCCTTGGCATGTCACCTGTTTGTCCTTACCCTGGTCCAGTCTAAGGCTGTGCTTGCTTTAAGGGGTTCTCATTAATTTCAAGAGGACACTAAGTATGTATTTTATATTTGTGTCCAGAGGAGAAAAACCATCACTCAGTCAGCTTCAGGGTACCAACTTCCTTGAGGCTGTTGACCTCAGACCTGACCCAGTTGGTCTGTTACTATTGTAAGAGAATTCTCCATGTGTTCTTTTTGATGTGCATTAGTGACTCTTATTCCCTGCATTTGCACCTGGGTCTGTTTAAGTTTCATTTAAATACCTGAAGCCCTGAGGGATGATTTTGCCCATGGGTGACATTGGCCTGCTGCACTGCCTTCTGGACCTCACCCGGGGTCAACCTGGGCTCACTGAGCACACTGTGCTCTCTCTGGTTGCCTGACTGCCCACCTGGTTGTCCATCCATTTATTTCTCCATCTCACCATTTAAAGCCATTCTTTATGATTCAGTATGCTTCCTGGAATTGAATGCATTGATTCCAAATCCTGCATCATCCATGGTGTCTGTGATGAGAATTAGAATCACCTGAGTTTCAAGATAGACCAGATTCTCGACTTCTTCTTAGTGAACAGAAAACGATTAAGTGACCATTGAAGAGTTTTGTTTAGTGATTTGGTAGTAGTGCATTTTCCTGTTAAATTCACTGTGGTAGTCTCTGTGTGTTATAGCTCCTGTCTACTTTTCTCCTCCTTCACCTGCAAAATGAGTTTGAAGACCCTTTTTTTGCCAGGGGGTGGAGGGTGGGGAAAGGTGGTGGTGGTGGTGAATGCACTTAGCACAGGGCCAGCATGTAGTAGGCACTCAGTGGGTGTTAGTTTTCCTTTGGTCACTGTGCCCTCTACCCCTAAACATGTAACTGCCCTCTACCATCCAACCTGCCCTCTACCCCTAAACATGTAACTGCCCTCTACCATCCAACGTGCCCTCTACCCCTAAACATGTAACTGCCCTCTACCATCCAACGTACGTGCCCTCTACCCCTAAACATGTGACTCGCACCAGCGGAGACATTCCTGCCAGGCCAGGTCAGCCCCAAGCTTGGTGTGGATAGCAAAGATGCTAGCTCTGATTTTCAATGTTACAAGAAACCAGAGGACTATGGAGGCCAACACTCTCCCATTCCTTGTTTTCCCAGTCTAAAACAGAGCAGTCCGTGTTAATTTTAATTGCTTGGATGAGCTCAAACATTGAGATTTTAATGCATTTTCACAGTAGCTCAGACAGCGTAACCACATTATTCTGCTGGCAGTTCATTGGAATTCTCGGCCAAAATGCTGTACTTGGGGACCTCTGCTTATAAACCCAGGATGTGGTAATTTCCCAGCAAGATGTCTTGTGGGGAATGTTGCTTTTCCTGTTGAGACTTCCTCCAAGCAGTGAAGTGTTGTCCTCCTCTATGCCGTAGTGATGGGCAGGGATTGTTTTCGAGGAAGGTTTTCAAAGCTTTTGGTTAGCAGAGGGTGTCTCGGGGGAGTTGCTTTTATTCTGATGAGTCACAAAATGGGAAAGGCCTCTCGAAAGTCTCCAGTTTGCTTTTGTTCCTGACGGAACACTGACAGTCCCTGGGCCCGGTGTGGGCTGGTGGGCGGTCCCCAACCACCGCACCTCCGGTGTCCTCCTCCCACTCTGCGGGTAACGGGCCAGCCTGGCCAGGGGTGACACGTAGAGAGCTGATGTCCGGTGGACAGCTGGAAATGCCAGACTCCAGGGCAGGGTAAGGACAGCCGAAGTTGAACCAGGCAAACCTCCCTGCCTTCTGGTGATTTCACCGAGTCTACACACCCACCACACTGAGCCCACACGTGTTCGGCCCTGTGCTAACACCGTGGTCTCTGGCACTTAGCACGGAGCTGCATCCTTGCTTAGTGAGTGCGTGTTGCTAAGTGGATGAGGGAGTGCCCCCAGCCTACTCTAGGCCATCTTCTACGGCCGGCCGGGTCGTTTGCAGGAGTCTTCTAACTGGCTTCCCTGCCTCCCCACCTGGCTTTCCCCGAACCGTGTCAGAATTACCTTTGAAAATGCAAGTTTGATCACATAAGTCTCCTGCTTAAAATGAGTTGATGATGCCTGTGCTCAGGATTAAGACATACTCCATAGTGTAGTTAGTAACGGTCTGAGTCTGCCCCCTGTGCCCTGGCACCTAGCCCCCTTGAAGCACCATACTTACCCTGCCTGCCTTCCTCCCTTCAGTCAGCCTGTGGATGGGCTCCACCCCTCTTTTTTGTTGGGCTCATACTTTCTCATTTTATTTTTTCACATCTTTATAGTCACATATTCAGAAGTGTCTTTAGGTCCCCAAGTCAGAGTCCCCTGCTGTGTACTTCTGCAGCCCGCACCATTGCCCACGTCATGGCCTGACTCCCATTGAGCTGTAAGTACTGATTGCTCGGACTGGGGACAGGGACATGTCTGCCTGTTCACCATTGTATTTCCAGTGGCCAGCAAGGCCCCTCAGAAGAAAACAAGGCAACAAGACACTTCCAGTTAAATCAATCGCTTAAATATCTTTGAAGCCAATATTGTAATTTTTAATTGAATGTGTTTTTGAGGGGAGGAGGTAGGGGCCTTGGTCCCACTTTTCTTTAGGGCTGGGCAGAGAGGACTTTTAACCCCATTTGTCCCCTGAGCACACAGCTGCTGAGGTGTCTTTGTTTGGTTTATGCATTCCACTCACAGCTTGGCTTGCTGAAGGATAACGCATATTAAGTTTTTTTTTCTTTTTAAACTAGTTTGAGGGTACAAACAGAAGGCAAATTATCTTGATTATTTTGAGGCAGATATGAAAAGGGCAAAGAAAGCATACAGTGAAAGTTATAGAGGCCCCTTATGTTTAACCTAACACTTGGCTGCCTCTAAAGTGTGGAAGTGTCACTCCTGTCGTCAGAACGGGGAGAGGCAGCATAGCGTGGCCGTAAAAACATGAGCTCTGGGGCCATATTACCTGGGTTCAAGTCCTGCTTCTTCCCTTTTACTGCTTGTGACCTTGCGCAACTTATTCCTGTTTCCTGATCTGTAAAAGTAGGTTGATAACAGTATCTCCCTCAGGGTTGTTGTGAAAATCAGAAGCCCAGGCTATGGGAGGATCAGAAGCATGGCTGGTTAGCTGTTGCAGGAGCTCCCTCATTGCCAAAGATTCTCTTGTAACCCTGCATTTTTGCCTTATTTCACTAAAGAGGGAACTCACACTCCTAAAAGATCAGTGAACTGCCCCCAACTGCCAGGTGTAGGTGACCAAGAAGATTCATACATCATCTGATTCCCAGACCTCTTTATTCTGTAGTCTGCCTTGGCTGTCTCAACAAGGTAAAATCTTGGGATAGAAACTCCCAAAGGTTTACTAAACATTATGGAGTCTGTGTCGCTGAACATTTATATAAATCACAAAGGTCATTGTCAATAATTTATTTTAAATACATGAATGGGCTGGCAAAGGAGAATCTCTTACATGAATAGTAACTCCCTAATTTACCAGTATTATGTTTAAAAATTTTTTTTTTTTTAATTTTTTGATGGTGTGGTCTTTACATTTGGATGGCTACAGCATAACTTAGCCCCAGAAACCTCTTAGGACCACAGGCCTGCTCTGTGATCTTGGTTATTGCAGTACTCATCGGTTCCTGTGGCTTCTCCTGGCGTGAGGCAGAGACGCAGGGACGGAGTTTAAGCTTTGGACTGGGGGGTGGAACTGTATTATATTCTGTGCCTGTTAGTTTTCCGCTCTCTCCCACCTGACTGGTGCTTGCCTGTTTTTGCTTGATAAAATATGTATTCTAGAAAAGGCCCTTCACAAAAGGCAGGAGTTCTCAATTTGGGGTCTGTGGTCCGGCCTCTGTTGGGTCCATGAATGTATGTAGGCATACTTTCCTGGAGATTAATCCTTAGCTTTCATCAAGTTTCTTTGAGAGGTCTGTGGCTCCAACAAGTTTAGGAGCCATCACTATGGAGGAAGAGTATTGTTTGTTCTTTTATTTAACTTGTAAACAAAGCATTTTATTAATAAAATATTTACACTCTTCTTACAGTACAAGTTTTCTAGTGATTAAGCGTGTTATACTCTGAAAGTTATTACAGAATACTGAAGCTGAAACAATATAATTCTAAAGTATGCCAAAGCAACCTTCATTTGCAAAATGATCTCCTACCAGCATGAGTATAAAAAGCAAAATCTTACAACAAAAATCAGAAGGTCTAGGAATATTGTTATTTTAATACCACATCACCTCCAACTCTCCCTGACCCGGGCTGGACTGATCCTGCCAAGACTGTGGCCCCAGAGCCTCGAGGGCCAGGACCGGCAGGTGGGTGCGTGAATGGGGCGCCTTCAGTGTCCATAGCTCTGGCTTACTGTCTGATCCGAGAACTTGTTTCCAGAGATGTGGTTCAGCCTCCATCCCTCATGGCTTCACCCATGCCTTGCCCCTCCTTTGAATGGTCCCTCCCCTCTACACTTTCTTTTCTTTCCTAAAGTGTCCTTCAGTGTTGCACAAATGCTTGGGAACACTGGAGGAGGCCTGCATCAGTCCTTGAGTTGATGAAGGGGGCTATTACCTGAGGCTGCTTTGGGGTGACGGGGGACAAAGGTAAGACTTGTAGATACCTTCCTCTGAAAGAAAGGAGGAAAATGTTTGGAAACTGTGTTTGAAAGTTGAATTTTGAAGCTGAGCCACATAGTAAGGTTGGTGGAGAGTCTAAAGGGCTTCGTGCCGGAGCTCAGAGAGGGTGACTCTCTAACGAGGGATCCAGAGAAACAAAGATCATAGCCTGGGATTGTGTGGTGGTCCCAGTAACAGTTCCCTATGTGCTCATTCCCCTGACTGGTGGAAGAGGACCGGCCTGCACAGAATCTGCTTTATGGCATGCCCGTGTCCCACGGTATAGAGGGAACCAGCAGCCAGAAAGCCCAAGGCGCTGCTATAGAACTTCTCTGTGTTCAGTCTTGTCACTTGTTCTTTTGGCCCAGCTCCTGGCCGTGTCTCTCTGCTGGTGGCCGTGTGTTTGCAGTTCTACAGGATTGTGTCACTGTTTCTTTACCCCGTAGCAGGGACTCGCAAATTCTACCACTCCTCTCTACACATGGGAGCACATTTCTGCTACTCATTTGTGCTTTCGCAGAAGAAATGGAGACTGAGTTTTCGTTAATTGGTTAATATTTTTTCTACCTTGGACCGCCCCTCCCCCCCGGCAGTGTGGGTATGGAGGCTGAATCCAGGCTCTGCAGTTTATTTACCGTGTGACCTTGGGGAGGCCGCTGGGTGTCTCTTGAGCTCAGTTTCCACTTCTTTAAGTGGGGATGATAATAGTTCTTACCTTCTTGGGTGATCAGCATTGGGTAAAGAACTTAGCTCAGAGCTCAATAAATGTAAGCTCTCAGGAGCTTGCTAATGAAATATATTAGTGAAGATTGATACTAATAAACTGATTACTAACCTGACCTCCTCCTAACAATTCCCACTAAGGAGGTTGGTGAGAGAGGGCATGAGGCCCAGTCACACATCTCAGCAGACAGAGATCTTGAGCTGTGTTTTGGGCAAGGCATATTAATGGCTCCTACCACCCCCGTCCCCCCACCCCCCAATTTTGGCTTTCCTGAGGATTTATTTCCAAACGTGATGTGTAAATGGCTGTGGGTGTTCAGGCTGTAATGGATCTTGTGTTTGAGGCTTCCATTGTCACGGCTCAGCAGAGCCCTCCCTGCGCCCGCCCCTCAGATGGCTCGGCTCGTGACTGCACCGCGTGTGCCCCCATCACCTGCCAGCTCCGATTTGGGGGCTGTGACGCGCAGCCTTGGAGTGGTTCAGCAGGTTGCCCTTAGGAGAAGCTAGGCACTGGAGCTTGCCAGCGCAATTTGTAATTGATTAATTTATTTAATCTAACTATCTTGTATCAACCTGAGAGGATAATTATGCGCAAATTACTGTTTAAACTTGAAGCTTGTCTCCCTTTAACTAAGCCCCATGCTGGTCTATAGCTCTTCACTGAAGTCATTCTGAGGGTGATTCTGTCTCCTCTTGCCCTCCCTGAGATAACCAGCCTCGATCTGAAGTGAATACTCTAGTTTGAGTTAGATGCTTTTAAGAGAGGGAAAGCACTTGTTTGGATTCTGATCCCGTAGGTCATGTCTCACTTGTGGAGAACTGTTCTCTTTTATCTTGGCCTGTGAGTTACTTTCAGTTTCTCCAGTGTAGTGAGGATAGGTCGTCCATCCACTGCTGCCGCTTCCTTCTTTCAGATACGGTGGGATTTCCAGGATGGAGCCAGAGTGGGTTTATTAGTTCTTTTCAGGGATGGGAAGGAGGTGTGGACGCTGAGGGGTGGCACAAGCACAAAATCCCTTCTGTTTTACTGAATGTAACGTGCCATTGATTGTAAGATGTATGATGATTTTATGTACCGCCCAGAAAGACAAAGCACAGCCACAGACAGATTTTCAGACACAGTGATCGTAGGATGCATCGTGACTTCGGACGGTTTTGGAATAAGTGAAATGTGCTACACTGATAATAGGTCTGGTTATAAAATCCTTAACTTTTCACCGAAGTTGTAGAGATGTGCATCTGGAGGGCACAGACATACATTGTCATACAGTGCCCTTCACATGACCTTCCAATTGCTAAAAATAGTATGTACTTTGCCTCTCTGTGCGTAGGGAGAAGGGACTAGAATCCCTATATAGTATGTGTCATATCACGCTTTTTATGTATGGCTCTCAAATGCTCACGTTCAACATATTTTCACTCAGCCTAATATAAAGATTTTACTTTTATAATTGGTGGCCAAGTCTCATGTAATTCTTAGTGTTAAAAAAGATAAGATTGGTACTTTTGATATTTTTTTTCCCTTGAGCACAGAACATTCTATTGTTTGTTTCACTCACAGGGAGGCACAGTCATGACATCTCCATCGGGGTCATCAGGGAGGGGCTGAGGAATTCGAGGGGGTGCATTGATGATTCTGGCACCTTGAAGAAAGATAAACTTTGTTTTCTGCCTTCAGAGGGCTTACCAGTACTAAATTCAGGGAGTCTTTTCATTTTGATCAGTAATGTGTGGGGTCACCTGCTAGAAAACCCCTGGTGTCGGCAGAATTTTCTTGTTGCCAGCTAATTTTGTATCTGGAAATTTAAGTTCTGGCTTCTCATTCGCTTTGATATGTGCTCATATTTATCCTAGAGTAATTCAAGTTTACTGAGGTCCCACCTAAATTATTCCTGATTACTTCAGGCAGAAGGAAACTGGCCACAGATGCAAGAGAACATTTAAATGCCTTACTGAATGTGACCTGTGGTCCATGTAGCCCAGCTCTGTATTCCCTCTTTAGGGCATACTGGGCACTTTCATAACTTCTCTGGGGCTGTGCCCATGTGTGGTTCCCCCATAGAAATGATTGTCACAGCACGCCATAGCCCAGATTCCCAACCATGATCTCACTTGGTCCTCCCAGTGACTTATGAATCGGGCCAGTTGAACATGGAGGTCCCTGCTGGTTGGCTGAAGACCCCAAGGCTCATGGAAGGCAGGTGCTTTGCCTGACACCAGACAGCTTTGAAATGGCCATGGCCTGGGCTTTTTCCCTGACCCCACTCTCTCTCCCTTTAGAGATTCAAACAAGCCATAACACTTTAAATAATCCTTGCTTAATGGAGTTGGCTGAGGATCATCTCAGCTGATGCAGGCTTACTTTTGCCTTTGTCTAGGCTCCTTTGGTTGCAAGGAAGAGATTCACTTGAGTTCATGTAAGCAAAAGGGGGGCATTTATTGGGTGTTTTATGGAACCGGTGGGCGGGAAATAGAGCTAGGCTTTCCTAAGAGGCTGGCACCAAAAACCAGAGGATATCAGGAACTAGAGCAACTCCTCTGCCGGGAGGACTGACCCATGGTTCCTTGTCCTTGCTGCTTTGTGTGTCTCCATCAGGCTTTCCAGCACAGGCAGGTGTAGACAGGTGCACTTGGGGCAGGACAGCCTCATGGCCTCTGACTTTACATCACCTCCGTTTAGGTGAACAGTGTGGGCTGGATGAAGAACCTTTCAGTTCCACTCTCCAAGAGGGAATCTGGAGTCTGCTGTTTTTTATGGTCTAATGACTATGTCCATGGAGATGGGCCACTCTTGGAGCAAGAGGTCATGTGGAGCTGGTCCAGAAGCTTCTTCTGCAAGGTCATGCCCTCGGGTCCCCTGTCTGTCCCTTCTTCTCCTTGACTCTGAAAGTTGGAAAGTTGCTTTTCTGAAGCGGCACTTACCTGCTAGGAAGCTGGGGATACCTTCCCCTGGCGGTGCTTGTGTCATTGCTGGGACGGGAGATGGTCTGCGCCTGACTGCTCACCAGGGGCTCTGCTGCGGGAGTTTGAGTTTCATCCTTCCCCTTCCCTGTCATGACCGCAGCACTAGGAGCCCGTTCAGATGCAGGAAGATTAATCTGAGTCCTTCACAGGAGCGGGGTATGTTGTAGGACTAATGGTGAGCTGCAGAAACCACCAGCATTTGTCCTGCATAACGAGGTGTCCACGAGGCAGGCAGGATATAAACAGCGTGCTGTAGTTGTTGTGCCGGAAATGGGAGCAAGGGTTCTTTCTGCCTGTTCATGTGTGAGGGTCAAGTTGCAGCGTTCGCTCCACAGTAGTGTGATGTGATGATTAAGCCGTTGGGGTCTGTCTGAGGCCTGGTCAAACTTTGCCTCAACCACTTCCTCCGTCGGTGTCCTGGGGGCAAACCCCTTTGGGCCTCCTCATCTGCAAAACGGGCCTTACTCACAGCAGCTACCTCCCTGGGTTGTTGTTGGGGTTCAGTGAATTGATATACCTAAAGCATTTAGAACGATGTCTGGCATATAATAAGGGCTCAATAAATAGCCATTTTTCTTAGCATTATTAATCATTACAATTGTGCGGTGGTGGGTGGAGGTTGAACTGAAATGAGATGTTTGCGTTCCCTGTGGATTTAACGGTCCTGGCTGCTCTTGACTCCCGTGAACGGATAGATAATGGGGAGTCCTCTCTGCACTGACTTTAGTCCAAATGCTTTACCCTTCCTAATGTTCTGTCTTGGAAGCAGCTCCTCAGTGCTAGGAGTGAGCTTAAGGCATCTTAATAGTAGCAGATTTCATTTGTGGTTTGGAGGATGAGTTGACCCACATCTAAATCCTTCTTGATTTAATCATCTTTGCTGTCCTGTTTGATCTTGTAAATATTAATTTCGTCTGGTTGCGTATGTGGTTTTCAGTGGTCCCGAGGTTAATTACTGTATTTTGTTTATAAAGTAGTCATAGAAGGATAGGTGCATGGCAGAGACCTTACAGAAGCTCAGTCCCAGTTGTGGCCTGCAGACTTGCAATGAGACTTGATGAGCATTAGTAAGAAAATAATTTCCAGTTCCTTATAGATTTGGCTTATGACATTCCTACTGGAGTCTTCTGTTTCAAGAAATATTTAGGGCATAACAATTTATTACTGTTTGCTATTTGTTGACAAAAGTGAGGAATACCTAATCTTGTCTCCTGAGAATGCTCAAGGGGGAGTCCCAGCATGGTCATTTGGGAAATGTTTCTTGAGGGCCTATTGTGTGCAAGGCTGTGTGCTTGACTCTGTGGGGGCCTTAGAGAAGACAGGACCCTGCTTTCACAAGCTTCCAGCTCAGTGAGAGGTGAGGTGGGATACAGATCCATGTGGCCCAGACCAGAAGGTCGTAATCCCCAGGCAGGCACAGAGGACTCTGAGGGTCTTACAGAGGAGACCACTGTGGTGAGTCTACCCTAAAGAAGACTAGTAGCGGGGCTGTTGACCTGTCTCAGAAAGATGTCTGTGCCTTTGACAGGCAGACATGGGGGGTTGGGAAGAGGATGAGAATCGTCCGTTCTAGGTAGAGAGGACAGTTTGAGCAAATGGAAAAAAAATGAAAATCATAAACCTAGACTTTCTGAACCTTTCCAATCTTAAAAAAAATTAGATTCCCATGCCATCATCTTGATTTGTGTGTGTGTGTGTGTGTGTGTGTGTGTGTGTGTGTGTTTGTTGGCCATATTCCCATGTCATTTTTACTTTTGATTACTTGATATTTTTTTAAATAGATGAACTTTTTTCTTCATACATTTGCTTTAAAAAGGAAACTTTGTGACTTATTCAATTATTCATTATATATGTTTTCTAATAGACATTATAATACATAGGTACTAAAGTGAAAAACCACATTCATCTGGGAACGACACAGGAGTCACCTGGTGGGTGCCAGTGATACACCCTCCATACTTCGGTCAACTCTGCATTTGGCTAATGAGACTTGGCTCTTTTGCCTGGAACATAAGGTGTGAAGAGAACAGTGGGAGAGGCAGAGCAGTAATAGGGAGTGTTACACAGGAATTACAAACCTGTGTTCTAGAAGTTCTGCCTGGGTTCATTGCCTGCTTCTGTCATTTCCTAGCTGTGTGGTTTCAGGCATGTTGCTTAATATCTCTGTGCCCCAGTTTTCACATGTAAATGGGGCTAGTAATAGTGCCTGGGTTATTGTGAGGGTTGACATAATATCTATAAATTATTCCCTATAAGGTTTGACACATAGTAAGCACTCACTACAATGTCCGTATGTGTGTGTGTGTGTGTGTGTGTGTGTGTGTATTTTCAGAGGTAAGCATTTTCTCTTAATATCTACACACATCTCTCTCTCCCACTCTCCCTCACCCTTTTCTGCCACCTCCCTTTCCCTCTCCCACTTCCCCCCTTCTTTCTCCCACTCCCCCTCCCACTTCAGATCTTTGGTGCTTATCCTAAAGAAATTTGTACCCCCCCCTTCCCATTACTTTCTTTCTTCTTACCATGTTTTTCTTTATAGCCAAGCTAACGGGTTTCTGAGCAGCCTTTTCATGGAATCATTAAGGGACATACTTATAAAGCCTGAACAGAGCAGTAATTTCAGTTGACCTGGAGTGTGGTGTGGGGAGCATCTCACTGCCCTGAGTTTGACTAGGCTTTGTTACAGGAGATTTTTTTTTTCCTCTCTGTGTATTTAAGTCTTGTCTTTGAAATGTTTCTTCTGCAAAGAGTTACTAGGCTTTATTCCTGATAGCCATTATATACTTCAAAAACATACATATTACCTCACTATAAGATAGCCACTGTGCTGAATTAATCTTTTATTATTAAACCTCGAAATAGGGACTGTTTGCAGATTAAATGTCAGCTCCTCTCCACGGTGTTTTGTTTTTGCTTGTGAAGCAGAAGTTGGTAGACAAATAGCTGACCCCTTGTAAAGGAAATGTAAAAGAATAAGATTGTCTTAAGGTGACTACTTCTGAGAGCCAAGAGATCGGGGTACTTGCTGATGCTGTTGTCTCCCTCCTGCGCCATCTCCGCGTGGCCCTCCATCTCTGCTTGTAAGAGCTGCATGCAGTTTGCCCATATCTTGCAAAAGCTAATGCGTGGGCTGCATGCGGTTAGTCAGAAAGTGAGCGGCAGCCATGTTGTTTCTCCTGTTGCCCGTTTTTCCTGGACCACAGTTTTGTTCTATTTGTTCATCTTTTGTACGGTTGATCATAAGCTGAATGTCCCTGTCATAGATAAGATGGCAAGGGAAGGGGCCTGCTTTGGCACTTTAGTCTTCTCCATGGGAACTCTTCTGGTCATAGTGTGGCACGTGACACACTCATTTACTAGAATCCAGAGCAGTGCTTGCCAACAGAATCTTCTGTGGTGATGGACGCGTCCTATATCTAGGTCATTCCATGTGATAGCCATTTGTCACGTGTAACTACTGAGCACTAGAGATATGACTATGTAATGGAGGAACTGACTTTTAAGTTTTATTAAATTGTAATTAAATTTAACTTAAATAGGGGTACCTGGGTGGCTCATTCGGTGAAGTGTCTGCCTTCAGCTCAGATCATGATCTCGGGGTCCTGGGATCAGGCCTCGTGTCGGGCTCTCTGCTCAGCGGGGAGCCTGCTTCTCCCTCTCCCTCTGCCTCTGCCCCTGCTCGTGTGCTCTCTCTCGCAAATAAATAAATAAAATCTTTTAAAAATAAATAAGTTTAAATTAAATAGCCACATGTGGGCTGTAGCCACTGTATTGGATGACGGGCAGATCTTGAGGCTGGAAAAAACCTTGGGCTATATAGATCAGTCCTGCCCCCCTTATTTATTTAACTGTACATATTTTTACAGTCCTGATGTCTGGTTCAGGGATGTGGGCAGCAGGTAGCATTGGTCTTTGAAAAGTATTGGCTATAATGATGGGATGGGAAAGAAAGCAGACCCTCAGCTAAATGAATCCATCTGTGGCCAAGACAAGCCTTCTTTTCTCCCCAACATTGTCAGAATTTACAACAAAGTACATGTGGCATTTGGGTTAATCCTTCCAGAAGTCCATGTACCAGCTAGCTGTAGTTCTAGTCCTTCCTTCCGCGCTCAAGACAGCTTGCTGAAATGCAGATGAATGGCCGACATGTTGCAGCAATAACCTTGAATCTGATCTAGTTTATCAGTAAATAATTGGCAATCTCATGTACTGTAGCTGATATTGGGAGCACACTATTTGGGATGCACTTCACAATTGGTTAGAAAAGCTACTGTCTTGACACTTGAGTTGAGAAAGGATTCATTGCTTAGAGTATTTGCAGCAGTGTGTATGTGTATGTGAGGGGTGTATTTATATATGTGTATGTGTGTATCAAGCCTGGGGTCCCCTGGACAAGTTCTGGTTGAGAAACATTAAGGCCGCTGCTGAGTCTTTTCAGTCATTCATCCAGTATTATCGAGTGCCTACCATATGCTCAGATGCTGAAAATACAGTCATGAAAAAAAAAATCTCAAGGTCATTGCTCTTATGGAGCTTACATTCTGGCAAAAGAGACAAATAGAAATATATAAATAAAATCGGGCAATAATAAGTGCTTTAGAGGCAAAATAACTTAGGATGAAAGGCTGGAGAGACGGGCAGAGCTCCTTCAGATGGGATGGGGGCAAGGCCTGTGTGAGGAGCAGGGGCTCGCAGGTGTGGGGACCAGCATGCTGCTGTCTGTGGGGGGAAGCCTTGCCTCCAGAGGAAGCAGCAAGGAATCCAGCCTTGGAGTCTTCCGAAGGCATTCTGCTATAGTTGTTGCTGTTAGTATCTTTCACTGTCAAAAAAGATACTCTACATCTGTGATTTATATTGATTTCCTAGTGTTCTTTTCCCTGTGAATATAGGAGGGCCTGGACCCTGTCTCTTATGGTGACTTCCTGTGTTGGACATTAGTCCCCCAAATATGTCAGCGTCTCCAGTGGTCATCCCCCTGGCAGCTACCCCCCGAGCCTGGCATTCAGACCCTAGCCCGCCCTGACTGCCTGTCATCTCCCATCTGATGCCTCACATGCATCTTCCTTTAGGCAGACGGTTCAACTTTCTGTCCTTGGCACATACCTTGTACTTTCCAGATTTCCCTTTTGCTGATGTTATGTCTCTTCCGAAACACCCTTTTCTCCCCTCTCCCTCCCAGGTCCTCCCCATCCCTGAAGGTCCATCTGCTCTCACTTCTTCTGGGATGTTTCCAGTACCACCTCGTTGTGACTAGAGCTCTTGTTTCCTGATTTGTAATCAAGTGCCGTTTATATTACAAGTAATGCTCTAATGTTTGGTAAGTTGGTAATACATATGATCAGACCCATCCCACAGTCTAGGGAATGATTTATTTCTGCAATCTTATGCTTGAACTCAAAGACTCTTTGTGGTATTAGGTTTAAGAAAAAGGAATGACTATTTTAGGATCATGCAATATCTATATGTGTATATATATGTGTGTGTGTGTGTGTGTGTGTGTGTGTATACACAAATATATCTCCCAATTCTGGATTCTTTTGAAGAAATTTTACCTTTTTGTGTTCTTTTTGGATTGCCTCCATTTCTTTCTGGCAGTGTTTTCCATTTGCTACTTTTTACGGAGGATTGAGTGTGTGGTTAGGGTAACACGGGGCTCTGGGAACCAGTGTTGCTAACAGTTGGCGGACCAGAGAGGACTCATTGGGGCTGCGGAGTGCCGGCAATGCTTTGTTTCTTTCTCAGCCCTTCCTGACTGTAGGGGCCTGTCTCAGTCCAAGCACTCTGTGATCCCACGTGTGTGGCCTAACTTAGGCCCACCCAGCACTCTGCTGGACCTTCAACAGATCTTACCGATTTGTGACCGAGAAATGGGAGGAGCCGAGAAGCATGGACGGGTGACCTTCCAGCTCCTTGCACGATGCCTCCCCACACAGCACTCTGGAATCACTAGCTTGCCATTGTTCTTCTGGCTCCAGATGCAAACACATGCGTACAGAATCTCATCTCAGGAATATTGAAGTTTTTCCTTGATTTTTCCCACAGTCTGCAGAGCCTGATTTAGGGCCGCATCAGGATTAAGTAAGATTACCTGCATCTTCTCTCCGTCTCTCTTGTGTATCTTGTATGAATGTGTCCTAATAACTATTGATATCAAGTTCATCCCTCAAGAAGCCAAGACCGACCTTTGGTGTCCTGCTGAGGTTGCAGTTTTATGATGTATTTTTCTTGCAAGTAAAATCAATTGAGATAAATCTCGGTAACTTTTCCTGTACAATGAGATGGTTAGGCCCTGCTGCCATGGTAGGCTCCTCCCTCTACAGGGCACACTCCTGTGTCACCAGCAAGGTTGTTTCACCAAAATTGATTGGTCGATCCACTACTCTTAAAGGTCATGCTTAATCACATTTCAGGAAGATTGAAGAAGATACCAAATTGCCCAGGTGCCATAGTTGACTTTGTGCTCTCCTTCGGCACTGTTTGCTTTTAACAGCACAGCGCTAATTTACTAGGTGGCTTCCCTAGTGCTTAAAGGGCAGAAACCCAGGGTGCATTTTTTATCTTGAAAATTAGTCACAGCTACTCCACTGTGGCTTAGAAGTGGTCTGTTTTGTTCACGGAAATCCTAATGTGCACGGATGACACCCCAGCATGCTTCCAAAACTCTGCTCTCCGCCCCGTTACCAGGGTGTCGGATGAAGGACAGACCATGGCCACAGAATGGGTTGGCTCCTCCGTGTGGTTGATGAGCCAGGCTGATGGGTCCAGAGGGCTTCTGTTGTTGGCCTTTCATGTGAAGCCCGGTGCTGTAGAACAGATGGAGGGGAAGGGGCCTCCTTGACAGTTTGGGAGGGTGGGGACCTTTAAGTTATGGGGAATCAAAAGAACAGTTTAGTTATTAGTGGCGTTCTGTGTGACAGCCTGACGTTCTGTAATTGTCCACAGAGACCAAGCTACTTTGGAATGGTGTTCTTGCGAATGTGTCATATTAATTTTTTTTTCCTGATAAGGAGGACTGTTCTGATTTGAGTAGTTCTGTATAATTTCACATTATTTATTAACTGTCAGCAGGGGGAATGTTTTCCCTTGCCATAGTGGTTGACTAGAGGACTAGAAACAAGAGTGATTGAGATTCTTGCATTCAAGAAACATTTTTTTTTCATTCTTGAGAGGAAAATTTTGGTTGGAAAAATCTATAACATGACTTAGTGTCTAGAGAGATAATGTTGAGAATACTTGCAAGATAGGAAAATTTTTGTGCGTGTGTGGGAAGCAGCTAATTATTGTTTTCAAAGTAATATGTGCTCATTATCCCAATCTGAAAAACATAGAGAAACAGAAGAAAAAAGTCATCTATAATCCTTCTACTTTGAGTTTAGCGCTGTTAACACTTTATTTTCCTTCTAGTCTTTTTTCCTAGGTTAAATGTTTCTGTGTTTTGCTTTGTTGTGTTTATTCTTCCTATACAATGAAAACTACCCCCAGCCATTTCCCATTATACCCTAAGAATTTTTTGATGATATTATATGGTAATATTATTATATAGTGTTCAGAAAATTTAAATTTTAAAAACTGTATAATGTTCTACCATAGTTTCCCATACCATGTCCCTATTAGTTTGGACATTTAGTCTACCGCTGTTACAAATATTGATGGAATAAACATCTTTGTGCACAACGTTTCATCCTTGTTTAGAAGAACTTTAGGAAGTTCTTAGAGGACAGAAGGTGGCCCTTGGAGGTTAGAGTCCCAGAAGTAGAATTACTGGGTGAAAGGGTATGGATTTTTTTATTCTTCAAGATTTGGACAAACTTTATTATAAAACCATGGATCATCAGTTGAACCACTACAAAGGTGCCAGGTGGACTAGGGTGTGTGTGTGTGTGTGTGTTCATTCTTTACTTCTAAAAATTACATTTAGTTCTCTGTATCTTCTGTTTTCTTGCTGAGACTTTGTTTTTTCTATTCATTTCAAGAATGTTTGCCCTTACTTGTTGGAGCATTTTTATAGTAACCATTTAATGTCTTTGTCGGAAAATTCCAACGACTCTTATATATACACAATAGAATATTATTCAGACACGAAATGAAATCTTACCATTTGCAGCAATGGGGATGGAACTAGAGGGTATTATGCTAAGTGAAATAATTCAGTCAGAGAAAGACAATTATATGATTTCATTCATATGTGGAATTTAAGAAACAAAACAGAGGAACATAGGGGAAGGGAGGGAAAAATAAAACAAGACAAAATCAGAGAGGGAGACAAACCATAAGAGACTCTTAACTGTAGGAAACAAACTGAGGGTTGCTGGAGGGGAGGGTTGGGGTGCTGGAATAACTGGGTGATGGGGATTAAGGAGGGCACCTGATGGAATGAGCACTGCGTGTTATATGCAACTGATGAATCACTGAACTCCCCCTCTGAGACTAATAATATACTATATATTAATTGAATTAAAGAAATTAAAGAAGAAAATTCCAACATCTCTGTCATCTTGTAGTGGTGTTTTTACGTATGTGTATTGAGATTTTCCTTATCATTTATATGCCAAATAATTTTGGATTGTATTTTAGACATTTTAATAGTGTCTTAGGAGATTCTATTTAAATTCTTCTGGGAATATAGATTGGGGGGGCAGGGAATATGGATAGTTTTGTTTTAGGAGGCAGCTTGACCCTGTTGGGTTTGGGTTGCAAGTTCAGATCCACCTTCTATGGGTGGTGGTTTCAATATTAGTTTTGTTTTCAAAGTCTCATGTGTGTGCCACTTAGTGTCTGTGACTTGATGTTGTTCATCTGTCCCATAGTTGAGTTGTTAGAGTCTATTTTATGCTCTCTAGGATCAAATCCATGCTTGTATCATTTAGGGATAAAGACGGGAGTTCATAAACAACTTTATGAGTTTGCTTCCCCAAGTACTTCTTTTTCTGCAATCTGTCTTGTGATTTCTGATTCTGTAGGTCTCTCCTTTCTGGTTCTTGGCCAAAAAAACTGGGGTTTTATTTGCCCTTCTGTGCCATGTGCTTCTCCCTGTTCCATTTGCGACAAAGTAATAGGAGGGTAGAGAGAATGAAAATCTCAAGGTTTTAGGCCCTGTTAGCTGCTAATGCTGTCATCACCACTGCTGCTATCATTGCTGAGGGGCTGGGACATTAGAGAATGGAAAAAGGACAAAAACCAACAGGTGATTTTGCCCACTTTCTCTGAACTAAGTGACTCTTTCCCATTGTTTGAGCCAGAACTAGAGAACTTGTCCTGGAGTGTCTCCGTTTGCAATGACGTAACTTCCAGTTTGGGGCAGCATTGAATCCAGGCTGAGGATCCTGGTGGATAAACTCATCTCTGGCTTAGTGGTACTTCAAATTCTGGTCTTCTTTTAATTCACCTGTTGCTATTTACTCCTCAAAATCCTCCAATAACTGCTCCATACATTCAAGCCAGGTTGGATAGCTGTAGTCAGTGGAGAGGCAGGGAGGAAGGAGTTTGCTCTTTCTTACCTGGACCTGGAATGAGGGATGGGTTGTTGTTTTTTTTTTGTTTTTTTTTTTTAAGACCCTTGGTATGTATTACCAGATTGCTTTCCAAAATGACTATTTCAAAATGATAGTTTACAATCCTTAGCAATATTAGCTGGTCTATTTCAGTGCACTTTCATGAGCATTGGGAAAAAATGTCAAAATAAGACAAGAATACTCCATCTGTATTTAGTTGATAGGTGAACCACAGCAGCTTACTGTATTAGTTTGTTTCCTTAATTGGTACTGAGGTTGAATTTCCACCTTTATATTTATTACCTAGATGTACTTCTTTTCTTTTCTTCATTTGTCACTTCTGATCTATTGTCTTTTAAGTTGCTAAATTTAGACATAGAAATTTATTTTTATCAGAATCAGGTTTGGTTGTAAATAACATGGTCCTCCCAAAATAATTCCAGGGCTGGTATGGGAGCTCCATATTGCCAGGGACCAAGGTTCCATTTATCTTGTTGCTTTGCTATGCATGGCTTTCATTCCCAAGTTGCCCAGCATGGCTGCTGGAGCTCCAGCTGCCTCATTCTCATCCCTAGCAGCAACAAAGGACAAAGAGTGAAGAAGAAAAGGGCAAAGAGCACTCATCATGAGCTTTTAAGGAGTTTTCTCCAAACCTGCCAGAACATTTTGCTTACATCTTATTGGCCAGAACAGATCCTTGACTGTACTTAGCTGCAAGGGTTGCTGAGAAATACATTTCCCAATGCTCATGAAAGTGCACTGAAATAGACCAACTAATATTGCTAAGGATTGTAAACTATCATTTTGCTTGGTTAGCATCGGGTCCTGTTTAAAGACTTGGTGTTCTGTCACTGAGGAAGTAAAGGAGAATATCCATTCTGTCGACAGGCAGTTAGAAGTGGCTGCCACAGTATTGGTTTTCTTGGAATTACAAGATAATATCTGTTGTAAAACAAGCAAACAAACATAGAGGTCTAGAAAGTAAAAAATGAATAGTTGGGGTGGGATTCCCTCCCTCCCTACTCCCTTTGTCACACAGATAGAACTACTTAACAGCTTAATGGATGGTCCTTTAGGAGCTTTGTGTGGATGAGTGCTTGTGTGAGATTACCAAAAACAAATGTGGGATCCTACTGAACACACTACCTCACCATTGCCTTTCATTCAGTAATCGAGAGATTATTCGCATGTACACCAGAGTGCTTTATTCCATCCTGGGGATATAGTGTGGAGCGTTTGTACTCGGCTCCTCTTGGTAGACAGGTTGCCAACTTATTTCACACTTAAATAGGCTGCTGCACGGAGTGTTCTTGAACACACGTCTTGGCATATTTTGTACAAATATTTTTCATTGTTGCTCTTTAAAACTATTAATATTAAGCCTTTTTTGGTTTGCAGATCTCTTCCCAATTTGTTGTTTGCCTTAGATTTTGTTCTGTATATATATATTTTTTAAGATTTTATTTATTTATTTGACAGAGAGAGACACAGCGAGAGAGGGAACACAAGCAGGGGGGGGTGGGAGAGGGAGAAGCAGGCTTCCCGCGAAGCAGGGAGCCCGACGCGGGGCTCGATCCCAGGACCCCGGGATCACGACCTGAGCTGAGGGCAGACGCTTAACGACTGAGCCACCCAGGCGCCCCTGTTCTGTGTATTTTTTAACATACCAATTTTTTAAGTGTTTAGTCAAATCTGTTGGTCCTTTTCTTTTTGTCTTCTGTCCCTTTAAACTGAGAAAGTAGCTGTGAGATGTTCACATCTTTTCCCTGCCATGCTTGTCTGTGACTCTATGTCATACATTTTACTTGAATTGATGTAAAATTACTTCTGGTGGATGGCGTGGGGTAACACTCTGAATCAAGCTTTTTTCCTGTTTTTAATGCCTTTCTGAATTAAATAATTTTATTTTTGCCTTGTTAATGGCATGCTTCTCGTTAAATGAAAACTGATCAGAAGTGGAAAAAAAATGAAGTGAGGGTCTTCATTTGATTCCGTTCTACAGGTAATTTTCCAACCATGGGATTTGTGGGTAAAATAAATGTGCCCTGTTTTTGATCATTTAAGCAGATACAGGGCTGTCCTTCAGATGTGAGGTCAGCAGATCCAACTGCAAAGCAGATAATTAGGAACAAAGTTAGCTTGCGGACTGAAAATTGTGGTGCAGTGGGCAGTCAGCCTGCCAGGAGCGCTCGTGGGGAGAGGTGAAGCCTGCGTGGTCCGCCCTGTCCTCCCATCGTCCCTCCCCCTCAGGACAGGCCTGGGCGCCCTCCCCCCCCCCCCCCCTCCCCTGCTGGGCGTTTCTGATGAAAGACGACTGAGAAAGGTGGTGGTGAGAAGTAAGAAGAATATGTTTAGAAAGTGTTGACAGAGTGTGTTCCCAAGACGACACACACTGTGCAAGGGTGCACAGCACAGTTGTTCCCAAGCCTAGAAGCAACTCTGTAGCAAATGTGGTCCTTCTTTCACGGAGGACAGACTGAGCCTGGGGAGTCTGTGCCCCACCCCAGGTCCCACAGCTGCCAAGTGCTGGAGTTTAGGTTTTGCTTGATTCCAAACCTTGAATCGCGCTCACATTTCCTTCTTCTTCTGTCTATCCCATCCACCTCTCCTCCTTCTCTCCCTTTTTCTTTAGCTTTTAGTATCTCATGAGTCACTTTAAAAATTGCATTTTTAATTATGAAAGTAACAGCTTAATTATTGGAATTTGGAAAATACAGCCAATATGAGGAAGAAAATAACTCTGCCGGTTGACACCCTTGACCCCAGTGGATATGACTGCCACTCTCCTCGCGTGTTGTCAACACTGGGTATCAGCTTGAGAAATCTTCACCAGCTCCCGGCGGGTCTTCATTTGCCTGTCACTGCTTCGTGTTTTGCCCCTTTTCAGTTGCTTTGGGTGGTCATTTATTGTCCTTACCGGGACACACGCTCTGGGTGCCCCCCTGTCCAGTGTGGCATCTCTTGCCTGGAGAATCTTTGTCCTGACTTATAAATAAGTTCCTGACCGTTGGAATTCCTTTTTAAATCTTTTAACTTAAATTCTAATGAAAGTCATTTCTTCCAGTTTACTCTTTTCCAAAAGCATATGTTTTCATTTGCTCTCCACTATAAGGGAATCAGAAAAGTTTTTTCCCCTTCTATTTTTTTTTTAAATTATGAAACATTTCATATATAAAAAATGAGTCTTTGTATGTGAAGTATCAATATAGGAAGTGTATAAATAATAATAAAGTGAACACCTGCGTACCCACCCCTAACTTAAGAAGCAGAGCAGGGCACTTGTGAGCCCCTCCTCACTAAACCCCTCTCCCCCAGTTCCTCCAGGATAGCCACCATCCAGGACTCTCAGCGGTGTGTTTATTATTTCCTAAAGGTGGACATTTTTATTCCTCTTTTTTTTTTTTTTAAACATGGTAGATGGGAATATTGAGCCTCAAAAGGTGAAATGAGTTGCCCCAGGTCTGGCAGTAAAAATAACTGTGATACTAGCACCTAAATCTGGGGCTTCTCCTGTGATTGTTATTTTTTTTTCTTTTTCCTTCTGAAACACTGCCCTACCTCTCCACTTTGATGCTGGTGTGTTTTCCTTTTCTCCCTCACCCGCCTAAATTTGACTGCACAGATTTCTGAAGAGTAAATTCAGGTTGTTTGGAAGTAGTGCTTTTATTACTGAGAGTTTTACATTTGCCTACTTCAGATGTTATTAGAAAACGTACCTTGCCCCTCCAAAAGTAAACTGGTGGTCTGTGGAATGTCTGTGTTGACCTCCCTAATTTGTTTCCATATCTGGAGTTGGCAGGGGTGGGGTACACCTGATTCACGGGAATAGGAGCACTCCTTTTATTACAATGTCATGGTTCCAAATAAGTCACCATGTCTCAGAAGATACTTAGCTAGCCTTTCAGAAAATCAAATGCTGGGGATTTTCCACTGGACCTAGTCCAGTGTTTGTTAATTTTTACCACTCACATCAACATTCAGATCACAGGTGTGCATTGCAGGTAGAGCCTACTACATCAGACCTGTCTAGCCATAGTGCCAGGTTCTGCAGTCCGCTCACGGATTGAGAGTCCAGCTTCCGAAGTGCATAGCCCTCATCGGGGTTTTGCTTCAGCAACACCTCGGAGCGAATTCAGATCGTGACCACTAGCCTCTGGGTACTGGAGGGGTGGGGATCGTAGGGCTCTTCCATCCTGGAGGCCACTGGGCAGTGTGGTGCCCGTGCAGTTTCTGGAGACACACATACCTTGCCATCCCACCCCTAGCTGTGTGAGCTTGGACAAGTGACCTCACCTCCCTGAGTTCAGGTTTCTCTGCTCAAAAGTGGGGACATTAGTACACATACTCTTGGGCATCAGGAGTCTAAACAAGGTTTAGAATGGGTATAACTGAGATGGTTTAAGTGCAGCCCACATCTCAGTAGCTGGCACGCAGAATGCACTAGTAATTGTAGCTGCCAGTAGGGATTGCCAATGTCCCCACCGTCACCAATTTGTAAAGGAAGACACGGAGGCTCAGACCTTATGGCCCCCTCAGAGGCTGAGCTGGGACAGGAACCCCGGTCTCTGAACCTCCCCCATGTGTAAGGCTCTTTCCACCCCACCACCTGCCTTCTTCCACACATCTCTCCGTCATTTACTTGTCACCTTCTCTGGCTCTCAGCAGCGCTGTTTCTTGCCTCCTCTCTTGAGCCGGCAGATCCTAACAACAGATGGTGCTGTTTTGAATTAAAACAATTTAACTCAAGATCCATCAACTGCCAACATCAAACACCCTTAAAAGAAGGAAAGAAACTCATTATCAAGAGTATTTAAACAAAGTAGGTATTTAATCTATCTTAATCATTTGCATTCTTGAGAGGAAGGAAGTCGGTGGCAGCTGCCACCGTAGGCCAGACCCCTGAATGTGCTTGCACGTGATGGCTTCAGACAGAATTTTCCCCCTTTCTTCTTTGCCACGCAGTACTAATTTGGACTTCGGTCCTAAGTTTTGAAGCCACACTGAATATTTAAAAATTGTAAAAGATAATCTTTTTTTTTGGTCCGCAAATCCTGTGGCTGCACATTTTTCGGTAGCCGGGGTTAGCTCTCAACTAGAGCTTTGTCCCATGCATGTGAGCCCCGAAGGCCAGCTGACTGGTGTGGGGCTGTGCGGCAGGCCTGGGCAGGAGGGTCCAGATGCGCTCTGTGGGCCCTGCGCTCTGGGGCAGGACAGTCACTTCTGCACAGAGCCCAGTTCCCCAAGGTAAATGCACATGTAATGCCGCCCCATGCATACCAAACCTGGTTCTTTCCAAAGCCTGGAGTCCACAGAAGGGCTCCTTGTGGCCGGATCACAGAGCTGATGGTGAAAGACAGTGGCTGTAAGAGCCGTGAAGACACGCACACACTGTAGTAGCGTCCATGCCCCTTAGCCCCTCTTGAGCCTGGGCTCCCCATCTGCGTGCCGCCTTGGGATCCCCACTGCCTTGGGCTCCCTGCTGGCGGCTCCACCCTTTCACCCCTGCCGCCACCCGTTAGGCCCTGATGGGTCCATGAGCTGTTGGCCGCCCTCTTTTGACCTGCCTTTGTTCCTTTGTTCTCTCCTTCTCTGCCCCTCTTCTTCTACTTGATTTGCTCGTTTCTGGTGCTCCCTTTTATTCTCTACTGCCCATGGTTTGGTTTTGTGACTAATGCCGGCCGGGTGGCCGCATTGCCCTGCTCCGCGGATAGTTTGTGAGCTGCAGCCCTGGTGTCCTGACCCTTCGCTCTTTGGAGCAAGGCTGCTGGCCCCTTCCCCTACCCCATCTCAGCACGAGGTGAAAGGCTAAGGGAAGTATCCGTCGTCTCCGAACTTAGCCAAATGGGGAGCTTAAACGTGCCGCGCAGGCAGCCGGGGATGTGCCGAAGCTGGAGCGGTGTGAGTGTGCCTGGGAGCGCACGTGCAGCGTGAGCGGCAGGAAGAAGCAGTCCGTTGAGTGAGTGTCACGCTCTGTCAATTTTAATACTTGTTGGGACCCTCGTGTCCTTGATCCAGATTCAAGCCTTGATGGGCCGCAAGGTCTGGGTGTCGTTAAGCTCTGCCGTCTGTTCCCGTCAGGGCAGGGCTAAAAGTAAACATGCCGCCTTGCTATTTGTTTGCCGCATCCCACTTTTGCCCAATGTAGGGATTTCAAACCCTATTTATAGCTTTCTCGTGACATTTGCGTAGGCAGGCTGCCGTCAGGTGACACCATCTCCGAGTGTGGGACCGCCTTGGCTCCACCAGCCCCGTTCATAGGCCCCACCCCTCCGCGTCCACCGTGATAGACGAGCTCCTGATAAACGGCTCTTCTTGAGTAACCCGCCATGCAGCCTTTTACCTAGTTCGGGTTAAACCATTCTCCCATAGGAAATAAAGCAAAAAGGTGTGACGGCACTTGCTTTTTCATCTTTTAATAATTCATTTCCCCGCCGCAGGGAAGAGAATGAGGCTCCGGCGGCTTGAAAGGCCTAGGTTTGTTTAGTGTTCATTGGCCCATGCATGGGGACTGGCACTGGGCACGACAAGATGAAGTCTCACAAGTAATCAATTTGTATCTGACAACGTTTTAAAAAGTGATATGTAAGTGACTGATACTGGTGTAGTAGTATGAGTGAAATTTATATCAAGAGTGTATGTGAGGAGGAATATATGTGGTCTATTTTGTTTAGCAAAATGTCCTTTTTTATTGATACTTCCCCTCCTACTCTGGTCTTACGACACAGAACAAGAAAAAAACACAGAATCATGAAATTTCAGAGCTGGAGAGGCTAAAGAGGCCATAGAGGTCCCTCTTTTAAAAGGAAGGGACTGGGGCGCCTGGGTGGCTCAGTTGGTTGGGCATCTGCCTTTGGCTCGGGTTATGATGTCTGGGTCCTGGGATTGAGCCCCGCGTCTGTCGGGCTCTCTGCTCAGTGGGGAGTCTGCTTCTCCCTCTCTCTCTCAAATAAATAAATAAAATCTTAAAAAAAAAAAATAAAAGGGAGGGATCTATACTCACAGAGGTGAAAGGTATCCCCCCTGAAAGCTCCTGAGGCAGGATCCAGTCTTAGTGTCTTTGTCTCCTCAGGCCCCACCCTGACATGGCATATGGTGGCTGCTCGAGGAGTGATTCTTGTGCAAGGGAACGCATCTCCTGGCACCTCTTCCTCATCTGTCATTCTCCACGTGGGCTCACTTGAAGTAGGGCTCTCCCTCCTAAAGTGTATGCACTGTGGCCTTTGGCATCAGACAGCCCAGACGAGAATTCAGCTCCCTGTCCACCGCCGTGAGAGTCTGTCATGGAGCCAGTACGAGGACTGCTCCGGGGCACCTGCTAATGACAATGGCCGGTGTTTATCGAGCACTTGCCATGTGCCAGGCACTGTGCTAGGTGCCGTGTACGAATTAACACATTTGATCCCCCAGCAGCCCTGAGGTGTGTGTACAGTGATTATTGTTCTTTTTGTAGAGGTGAGGAGACTGGGGGCTGAGAGCTTAACATTCTACAGCTAGGTGATGGGGAACTGGCCCCAGAGCCGTACGCTTCATCTGCCCCAGAGCTCTCCCGACTCTCTCAGCGAGGCGCCTGACGCAGTGCACGCATCTGATAAACGGCAGGTGTGACGATAAAGTGAAAACGTTTGTACGTCAAACCCAACCGTTCTCGTAGTGTTCTTACTTTGCTTTCAAGCCTGGAGAGTTCTTCCCCATCTAGAAATCATTAACCATTTATTCCATGGGGAGTTACTTTGTTCTGTGGAATTCCTTGCAGTTTAAAAATCCAAGTTGAAAGCACAAGGACCAAAAGGATACCACTTAGTTAGATTTGAAGCCATTGTTAAACCAGCTTGACCCTCCGTGTTCTTGGTCTGGGCCTGCCGTGGCCTTGTTGGCTCTCCCTGCTTCTGCAGTTCGTTCTCCACCAGCAGTCAAGAGTCCTTTAGCAGGGAAGGTCAGGTGATGCTACTCCTCTGCTTAATGCCGTGCAGTCGCTCCCACCCCACCGGAGTAAGAGCCCGTGTGCTTGCAGCGCCATGAGCACCAGCCATGATCTGCCTGCCACTCCACCTCACTGCTCCTCTCCCCTTTGCTCTCCCTGCCCCAGCCGCAGCCTCCTTGCTGATTCTAAACCATGCAGGGTACGCTCCCATGTCACGTCAGGGCCTCAGAGCCGGCCGTTCTTCCTCCAGATATCCCGGTATCCATATGTTCGTTCTCAGATCTTTGCTCAACAGTTATCCTCTCAAGTGCCATATGTACCATTTGCAGCACCTCCCCCAGGCCCCTACCGTGCACATTTTAAACACGAACACGTTTCATTTTCTGACATACATATATTTTAGGTGTGTAAGAAAAAGAGCTTCTTGTTTGCCTGGCTTCCTCTACTAGGAGGTGTTCTTTGTGTATTTCATGGATGTTTCCCAAGTGTTTAGACAATGCCTGGCACATTTTAGGGAGCAGCCCATAAGTAGTTGTTGAATGAAGGAGTGAATAACTGAATGAAAGAAATGGATGAAAGTGTAGCTTTGGTAAAGCCACTTTCTCTTTGGGCCTTTGTTTTTTCTTTTGAATCAAATAGCAGCTTGTGGTGGATGAGCCGGCATATTCTCCCAACTGTAACTGCCATTGAGTCTTTGCATTTTACTTGTGTTGATGTGGCCCTCATCGGTCCTCACCCCGCCCAGAGCGTCGTGGGGCAGGCAGGAATTAGCTGGTGTTGAGGAGGCAGGTGGCGGGTCTTTGCCAGCTCTAGAAATCTGCATTCTCATCTCATTTCCGATAAGGGAACACGCTCTTGTGTCAGCCAAAGCATATGCATAGGAAGCATGCCACTTCTGCCCGGACCACAACTGCTTTTGGGGGGGGGGGTGCCCTGCCTCTTCTGCCTTTTTTTCATTTTGTGACGTTCCCCAGAGATTCTTTGCTAGGCCGTTCTCACCTCCCCACACTGGCGCGGCAGCTCCAGCTCGCTCTCAGTGCCACCAAAGCCAGCCCGAGCCCATGGTTGCCGTCGATGTGTTTGCATATTACACAGCCATCTGTTCTCCGTGCCAGCCAAGCTTGAGATTTTGAAATAGGAATTACCAACCACTCCGTGGATTTCAATTGCTTGCTGTTTGTTTTGTTTGCCAGTAACTAGTCTTTCAACTGCTAGAGCCACTGTTCTAAAAGCCTAGCTTACTCGTGTTTCGTGCAGGCGCCTTGGGCTGAATGAGGTAGTATCTAGGTACCTAACTGAACCGTGAGCTTGAAGAACTTCTCGCCCAGCTGTGGCTGTTGATGCTGTCATTCCAGTAGGTGACACGAAATCAAAAAGTCATTTCAGAAGGTTACCATAACCCTAGATTTAGTGAGCCCATAAATTAAGATTGCACTTATTTCAAATTTGCTTATGTGCATTATAACTTGAGCTGACCGTTCTCCATGGTGAGTGGAGTACTAGGTGAGTATGACGGTAAGGGGTATGCTTATTACCTGCCTAGCAGAGTCTGTTATTACTACCAGCCTTTGTTGGGTGCTAAACCTGTTCCTGGCGCCGTGATGAAACATTGCGAACACGCTTTCTTCTTTCGCTTTCTTTAACACGCCAGGCTCCCTTGCCTCTGCTTTTTCACAGGCTCTTCCTTCTGCTGGAAATGTCCTTCTGGCATAGGCTTTTAGCACCTGTGCCTTTCCTTTGAGGCATTTGTCGCAAAGGTCATTCACTTGTAGTTTAGGGGGTTATCTGTTTCAAGTGTGTCTGTGCTTCCAGGCTGTAAGCTCCACGAGGGTTATCCCTGGCACCTGGCTCTAGAGCTGGAAATAGAATCGGGACTGTTTCTGCAGTGTCTGGCGTGCTTGAGTTTTCACCGACAGCCCCATGAAGCTGGGTGTGTGTTATTTGTGTTCTGCGGACGAGCAGACTGGGGTAAGGAGGTGAAAGTGCTGGCCCAGCACCACCCAGGAGGTCAGTGGCAGAGCCGGGATGCAAACCCCAAATCGTTTCCGCGTGCTCTTGTCTCCGTAAGCCGGGGATGCTGGCGCAGGGGACATGGTAATTACTGGTACAGCTAAAACACAGTAACACAGAAACTGAAGGACCTGTGTTCTGAGTGTACCCAAATGCTTAGGAAAGTGAAGTGGTCCTATTTATTAAATGTGAGCCAGAGAATATTTTTGTTCTGCAGCTTTTTTCAGATGTTCCCAAAATATCTCTTTTTCTGCTTTAAACAATCCAGCACATGAATGTAATTTTGTCTCCTCCCCCCTCCCCCCCCACTTTTGAGGAGTCTGCAGGTCTTTCAGAGCCATCACTCAGGATGTCAGCTCACACTGGGTTGGACTGGGAGGGTGGGCCGTACAGCCCCTGACTGAGGACCCACGTTTGGAGCTTGCTTTATTGCCTCTCTGGCTGGGTCAGGGAACAATATGCTAGTTGAGTTCTGGCTAACTGAAGCTTTCGCCTGGTTGCTGCCCACATACGAAGAGAAGGCTTCTGCCCCCGTCCCTACTCAACCTTTTTCGGGAACGAACTCGGACACCTGTTCCCCTTTGAAGGGGCTCTAGTGGTCTGGGTGTTGCAGAGCTTCTCCTAAGTGAGGTTTGGCCATGATCTTAACACTTCTCTTAAACTCTTTATTTTGAAAATACTTCCAGCTTTCAGGAGAGTGACAAGAATAGTACATTGAACTCTGTACTTTTTACCTAGATGCACCGCACATGCTCCGTGGCTGGTGTTGTACATATTAGCAGTTGTAAAAGTTTTACCAAAGCATTGGAGGATAAATAGGCTGCATCCTGACTCTTTATTCCTGAGGGTGGAGGCATCTTCACCCTGGCCACAGTACAGTTATCAGACGTGTTCTTTTGAAAGGCCACTGTTCCGTCCTTGTTACCCTTGACACGTTCTTTTTTGAACAGTTGGTTGGCGTCTACTTTATGGATGTACCGTGACCAGTTCTTCATTGAGGGGATTTAGGTGGTTTCTGGTTTATTCTGGTTTATTATTACAAACAGTGCTATACCAAATACCCTGGTATGTAAGTATTTGTCCGGATATATGGTTAGTGTTTAGAGTAAGAATTGCTGGCGCAGGAGCAGCTGCATTTACCATTTTGGCAGATATTGTGCCCTTGCCTTCAGAGTAGTTGTACCCCCCCCACCGGCAGAGACCAAGTGCCTCGTGCTCTATATTACCTGGGTTCTAGGTCTTCGCTCATCCCACGGGTGATCAAAAGCACATAACCAAGTGCCGGAGGAAGTGAGTGGGATGAGAAGTGTCAAGAGGAGCACTCCTTGTGTGGAATGAATTTTGGCAAACTGAGCTGGAAAGAGAAGAGGTCCAGGCTTAGGACCCACCACAGTCAGCCATTGTGTAGTAACGGTGAGTCCAGAGACGTGCTCACCACCCGCATGTGCCCAAAGGAAGTGAAGCAGGGTGGGTATGACACATAGCTGTCATGAGCGGAGGCTCCCCTCTCTGAGGTCTGTGCTGTGGAGGTGTGCTAGACAGACTGTGTTCGCCTCTCCTCTGCCAGAAGTTTCCTTGGTTGCCTCAAAGAGGTGTTGCATCCTTCAGGTGTTGGCTCAGGTGGTACCTTCTCAGAGAGGCCTTCCTTGACTACCCCGTTCAATATTGCTAACCTCTTGCCACTATCCCAGCCCCCCCCCGCCTCCGCCCCTGCATTTCTCTCCACGGGTATTATTATGACTTACATCACCTTGCATGTTTTACTTATTCCTTCTGTTGATTATCTTTCCCATCCCCCCTCTGGAATGTACTCTGCACAAGGGTGGGAGTTTCTGCTTTGTTAGTTGCTTTGTTTCCAATAGTGTCCTTAGAGCAGTGTCAGACATATTAGATTCACAGTATATATTTATTATTACTTATTGTTATCATTCATTATTGGGTAAATGAAATTCTCTTTGGCAATGCAGTGCAGCTTAGTAATGAAACTTACAGTCTGGGCTCATTTGGATCTGAGATCAGCTGTGTGACTGGGCAGGTAACCTCACTTCTCTAAGCTTCTTTAAGGGTGAAGTGGGGTTCATTTCACCTTTATTGTGTTGTGAGGATTAAGTGCCTGGCACACAGGGGACACTTAGAGGCTGCTGTTACTGTTTTTGAAGTTATTTAGACTCAGAGTCTTAATTCATCTTTTCTGTTGACACATTCTCTTTTGAGGTGAGTGTGTATGTGCAGTTGTGTGCGTGTGCTCTGGTGGGTTTATTACACTGTGAACGGACTAGGCTGCTTTCACAGGTCGTTTTAAGAGCTGAAGTCTTAGCACCAACAGTCCCCACTTTTTACGAGTGACAATTTGATGGCTTATAATAAACACGTACCTGTAACATCCTCCTGCCTGGGGCCTCTTTCTCACTGACCTGTGAAGACAGGAGAGGGGTGCTGGCCACAGTCAGCGCCTCCTTAGGTACTCTGCCTGAATCCACCGCCTGCAGAAGGAGGAACCAGCCGTCCCTAAGGTAACTAGTACATGCGAGTGAGGGGACAAGGCGGGCGTGCAGTTAGGCGTCTTTAGTGACATGACAAGAATGCAAGCTGTCATTTGGAGATTCAGTGCTTATCCCCTGCTCATTTTTAGCCATGTTTTGGACCTGGAAGCAAGGTGTACCTTGTGGCTCTTCTGCAGACAGCTCTAGAGAACATTTCTCAAGTTGCGCCCTTGGACAGAGCACTGTGATGGCATCAAAGCAAAGGGCAGGCTTTGTCAGGAAACCCCGTTCTTGGGGGAGTGAGAACCAGAGTTTGTTTTACTGCTCTAATCAGAATAGGTGACTTGAGTGACCTTAAGTCCTTGAGTCTGACGATGAATTTATCATCTTGATTTGTCCATGTATACTTTTAAACTCCCATTCCCTTTCTCCCTGGTATCTAATAAAGGTAATCACTTGTTTTCTGTTTCAGGTCTGTTTATATTTATGAGAGCTAATGATATGTTATGCCTTTGGGGAAGAAGGGAAAATTACCCCCTGATTCTTGAGCTAGGGAGGGGCTGAGCAGGAAGTCACATTCTTTATTCCCATATATTTAATATAGATTGCGGTGGTACTCATGGTTCCACATCTATTCATACAGGGCTGTGCATCAGTACTGTGTTGCTGCTTCTGAGATTGGCACTGTTATATTATTAATAGTGCTGATCACACATGCCTTGCATTTAATATAGAACATAAGAGGCTCACCTAGCATGAATGAAAAATCTCAAATTGAAACTGTAGGTGCTATAAAATTTTTAAAGAATGGAATGTGTTATGGTTGAACTTTTGAAATAAAAATAGTGTATTTTTAATCGCCAAGTTATGAATGTCCTTGGATTCTTGAGCGGGGAGGAGGGTTGGTGGGGAAGGAAGGTAATTGTCTTTCTCTTGCTTTTTTGCCAAATAGGATCCAGAGACTTAGGCAGAATACTAAGGATCTGAGTTCCACTGACAAGAATGAAGAGGAAATAGGAAGGAACTTAGGAAGGCCGCCGTTCTGTTATTAACTCATCTGGTCTTGCCAGTGATGGCAAAGCTCTCAGAACAGTTGGGTATTTATGTACACAAATGTATGTGCTGAAATACCATGCTCTGATGACATTCGACGGAGGGTAACCTTTGATGATGAATTTTTTTGCCCTTTTTAGGGGAGTGGAAGGGGAGGTGGGTGGTACTTCATAAGACTCTAAATTTACCAGAGTTTTTCAAATTTAAATTTTCTTAGAAAAAATGTCAAATGATTGTAGATCCGAAAATGCCTTTGTTGGCATTTTAATGGTGCTTTTTGAGCCCAGTATGGTGTGCAAGTGAAAAGGAAAGCGATTTCTTTTCTTGGTAATATGGTATTGAATCTGAAGCCCCGGACCAAACAATGTCCCAGGAGTCTTCATGATTTATATATTGTATGTGCTCTTTTCTTAAACATTGTTAACCTGTGCCCTTTACAGACAAAGCTGGGTCAGAAAATGTCAGGGGAGCTTTGGATTGCTTTCCTAAGCGTGTGAAGAAAATTATTGTCCTCAAAATCCAGAGGCTATGACGGGCATTCTTAATAGAGTGATATGTTTCGAGAGAGACACACCATGTAGGAGACTGCTTTTGGCTGGTGGGGAAGGAACAATATTTGAGTGATAGTCTACTTCTAGTCCGGACCAGTTGTGAGGAAAAAAATGGGTTCTTGTTGCTACCTGTCAGGCTGCTGGAGATGCCTATTTCATTTGTTGGAAAGGCGAATGCTCAAAGCAGGAAGCCTTTTGAAATGCTTATTCACACCCAGACAATTTATCACAGACTAGAAAGAAGGCTCAGCGTGGGGTGCAGTGCCAGTCTGTGCCCGGGAAGAAAGTAGCAGAAGGGAGTGGCCTTGCTGCAAGGCTTAGGGACAGGGGTTGAGGGAGGCCAGGAGGGAGGCTGGGTGGAAAAGGGCCGGCTCCTAGAGTGAGTGGAAGCAGGAGAACTGAGCGAGTGCATGATGGGGGGAGCGCTGTGATGGGGGAGTGCAGTGATGAAGGATGGGCCCCTCCTGGGTGAGCTCTGCCTCAGGGGACCTAGCAGCTCCTCAAGTAGTTCAGATCTGCAGCTGATAACTTGTTCTGTACCAAATGTTATTTGCATAGGTGAAAATGGAAAAGTGTCTTCTTGTTCATCTTATCGTTTAGGTCATTAAAAAAAAGGATTTAAGTGAAAATGAGAAGAGAGACAGTTCTTTGGCAGAGCCAGAAGCGGCGTAACTATTTTCAACCCCTGTGTTTTGAAACAACATTGGTTACTTCGGTTCAGCTCTTTCAGAAAGTGGGAAAAAATCAAATGTGTGGGCTTGATAGGTGGTTTTGCCAAATTTACAGTCCAACGTTGAATTCAGAGTGCCACATCATAGCTTTTCAAAAAGTTTACTTTCTTGGTAAACACCGAATGAGAACCTATAAAAAGGAGCCTAAAAACCATGATTTTATTTCATGAGGCATAGATGTTCTCTCACTCCGTCATGTGTCTCTAGAATCTTTCCGTTGTTTTCCATTTTTCCAGGTGGTTGCCATGCTGTTCTTGATCTGGATTTGAAGCCAGGGGTGGGTCCTTCAGGCTCCAGGGCAGACGATCATGGCCCGAGTGCAGGCTCCTTGGGCGCGCAGCCACGATTAGCACCTCGCCCACCGCATCCACCTTCTGATGGCAGCCCTCACCAGTGGAAAACGCTTTCCACACCTCATTATTTCTACAACCTGAGTGAATTTGCAAATTAATTGATGTGTGGGAGGGATGGCATCTGCTATTGTAAAAACCTTTAACTGGCGCAGTAAAACTTGTAATAAAATTAAGTGTTACTATAGGAAACTAATAGTCCCTAGGTAATGACACACATTTTGTAGTGTGGAGGGGCTCACATTTTCAGGACCTGCTTAACTGGGAGGCTCTATTTTTTTTTTTTTCCAGTGTAATTTTTATGTTCATCAAAGGAATACAAAAAGACGAATAGACGAAATCCTGTAAGATAACAAAAGCATTAGCCTGACTGTTCCACATGCCATTCCCTGGTGGGAGCTCCTTTCAACTCTTGTAGTTCTTTCTTTGGATGCTCACCGACATTGTTCTAAATAAGTTGCCTAGACTGCTGTTTTAGACATTACTGTCCACTCCACTATGGAAGATAATGATTTAACTCTCATTTCCCACCTTCTGTCCGTCAGTTTGCTTTAACTGATATTCAGTTTTTATATTATTGTGACTCTGAAGTGCTCACAGCTGAGCCATGTAGTGTACTAGGATTGTCCTTCCTTTTTGTGAGGGGTTGTGGTGGGGCGCTGTCTTGCCATTCAGAGTGTAGGTTTGCCCCCTGGTTTGTGGCTGTCCGTGAGCCCTGAGCCTCTCTTGGTCGTCCTCTCCAGAGAGTACCCCTCCCAGCTTCTGATGGGAGCAGCCATTTGGGTGTTTAGAAGAGACTCAACCAATCCACCTGCTTTTATTCTCACCCCACACGGACCCTCCACCATACTGGGTGCCTCCGCTTGCTCGGCCTTTGGGGATTCTGCAGTCCAGTTCAGCTTGTTCTTTACGGACTTCTTCAACCCTCCTGCTACTCCCTCCCCGTGCAGGGTGAGTTTTCAGCATCCTCTCTGCTGAGGTAGTGCTGGCCCATTTGCTTCTTGTCCTCTGAAATGGGTTCGGCCTCTCTTTCTGCTCCTATCTCCTCCCTCTTGCTTTGTCCTTGTGGGCCGACACCCCATGTTTATTCCTGTGCTGTCATTTTAGTGGTTTGGGAAGTGAGGGTGAACATGACTTAATTCGACCATGTCCAACATGAAGACCTCTGGCTCCTGTCTTTTATTTATTTTCTTTCTTTCTTTCTTTCTTTCTTTCTTTCTTTCTTTCTTTCTTT